>NW_017306854.1:791736-805542 GCF_000935625.1 Nanorana parkeri | reverse complement strand
CCCCGCCGGGGGGCGGCCTTCCGATGACCGCAGTGAGGGGCGGGCTTCCGATCACTGCAAATGGGCAGTGTGCGCGTGCGCACACCGGCCCGTTTGGCAGTTGTCGAACAACCAGGCCACTAACCCGCCGAGAATCGTACGATTCTCGACGGGTTTTCAAGCCTGCTTGTTCGACGGAAGCCGTGCGACCGTACAGTAGAAACGGTCGCACGCCTTCCATACACTGTACGATTCTCGTACGATCACAGGATTTCCCGCGATTCTCGTACGAGAATCGTACAGTGTATGGGCACCTTAACACAAGAAGAGTATCTGCTGGACACTTTATCCCAGATTATATTCAGAAGAATGCATGCATGTACCCCTTATCATGCGTTTTAGTGTGCCACGATGCGTTACCATACCGGTGCATTGGGGTACCATTCAAAATGAATGTGACTGAGCTTGGAAATATATAGAAGAGGACATAAGAAGATGCTGCCGTGTGCTCATCACTGGTGTTAAGGTGCCCATACACCTTACAATTATCTGCAGATTTTCTGTGGTCAGATGGAAAAAGTGCAACAGATTGGCCCAGGTGGAGATTACTCCATCCACACAGTTAAGTGTAGATGGAGGAATCTGTTGCACCTTTTCCCTCTGACCACAGAAAATCTGCAGATAATTGTAAGGTGTATGGCCAGCTTTACAGCAGCAGATGGTACAGGTTTTCTAACTTGCTTGATCATTTTATTGTCTCCCCAGAGTGTTCAGCCTGCGGTCCAGCACAAAGCCTACAGTAATGAGATTATCCCAAAACAGCCAGATTGGGCAACCGTCATCTTGACTATTGATGGCTTTAGGGCCATGGCTACACTTACATTATTATTCAGAGTTGAAGGTCTGTACCTGATGCCTACCGCTGTGACAATGGCTGTTTGTCTGTCAGGTCTGCAGGTACCTAAAATAATCACACACAATTGTGTCATTGCAAGATTGTGTGCAGTTGGTCTTTTGTTTCTACAACTGTGAAGCAGAACTGATGGGCAGACACTGACCCAACGCCGATGATCACTGGCAGTACCTTTAGGCCTGGTTCACACCTGTACATTTTGTAGCGCTTTCAACGCTCTACGAACGCTCTACAAAACGCTCAAACATGAAAACCTCATTGTTTTCTATGGGTATGGTTCACACCTTGCCCTATTTCAGCCCGTCTGAACGCGCTACAAAACGGCCTACACCTGAAAAGGTACATGAGCTTCTTTGCGGCGTTTTTGTTGCGCGTTTCCATTGGGATACAGCCAAGTTGCCCTCGGAAACGCGTGTATGTCGCACGTTTTTTTTACCGCGAATCGCTGTTAAAACGCCCATCACGAAGCGCGCGACAATCCTGCATATTCGATACGCCTAGGTGTGGACAGAGCCTTACTGATCACCAGAACGTTTCAATCACATAATATTGTGATCAATCTGTGTGTACCTGTGTCCCGAGACAGATAGCAGCTGATTTCCTTTCATTTACAGGTTTATTCACAAAAGGGTGA
This sequence comes from Nanorana parkeri, assembly GCF_000935625.1. Lineage (NCBI taxonomy): Eukaryota > Metazoa > Chordata > Amphibia > Anura > Dicroglossidae > Nanorana > Nanorana parkeri. The sequence continues at coordinate 804,016 of NW_017306854.1, read as the reverse complement.
AGAGTTTGGAGAAGGCAGGAGAAGGGAACAATCTAGGACAACTTAGATGATTCGGAAACATTCTCCAATTCAGCTCACTTTCCAGTTCAGTTATGTAGTCCTAGATTGTTCCCTTCCCCTGCCTTCTCCATACTCTTCACCCTTTTGTGAATAACAATTGGGTGAAGAGTTATGCTGGGATCACACCTAGGCGTATCGAATATGCAGGTTAGTCGCTCGTTTTTACCGCGATTCACGGTTTAAAAAAACGTGCGACAAAAGTGCGTTTCCTGCCTGTATCCCAATAGATACGCGTGGCAAATACGCCCCAAATAAGCTCCTGTACTTATTTGGGCGTAGGGCGTTTTGTAGCGCGTTCATGCGGCCTGTAATACGCCCAGGTGTGAACCATACCCATAGGAAATAATGGGATTTCGGTGTTTGAGCGTTTTGCAGAGCGTCGGAACGCGCTACAAAACGCCCAGGCTTTAAATACAAATCGCATCATGCCTCTGCCTCTGGGATTCATGCCTGTCATAACTGTCAGTCTTGCAAAACTGAACAGGATGGATTGGAGGTAATCATATGTAAACGGATGCATGTCTGCTTGCATCCAACTCCCCATAGACCTAACATGGGTGCAGTTAGTTCTGGACATGGCTGTCACAATGGTGAAATCCGTTCCAAACTGCTCCAATCAGCAGGGGATACGTACACAGATACCCTGCTGATCGGGACAGACGCCGCCCACGTGAAAGGGGCCTTTGGAAATGGATAATCAATAAGTCTTTTAAAGGCCTATAGGTGATAAAGAGTTAACATGGGACACATGTTCTACAGCTGACTGATTACGGTGCGTGCTGGATGGAGGTAATCATGTCACCTGGTCTCAATCAGTCATTCACTCATCCTATGTAAAACATATGTTTCTCCTATCAAAGGGATGATCTGACATACCTACTGTATGTAGGAGTGTATACACGTATCATCGCGTTGTACATATAGACCCTGTGTTGTGTGAATGCAGATATATATTTATAGTCATACCTGATGGAGCTGGTCAGTGACTCATGTCATGGTATAGAAAAGTCTGTGCTGTCTAATGTGTTCCTGCACTATATTACCTGTGTAGTATTAGGGGATCTGGCACTGAACCTCGTATTAATAAAAACTGTACTTTGAAGGGTGGGCGGGAGGGGGGATTTGGGAATGTCCCAGGCCGGATGCTCCTTGAAGACCATTAATCTCTTCTGTCAGCCTCCTTTGTGTAGGATCTTCAGGATTAGGGAGGGGTGTTATGTTACCTCTGATTGAAGAGCTCCTGAAAAATGACAGGAAATGCAGAATATAGCAAATCCTTAAACTAACTGAGGATGTGCTGGCTAGAAATGGCAGCCTTTCATTACAGGCCCATGTGATCCAGCTGTTGTTCTGCTTTTAAATATGTTTTTGATCTCATAGATGAAATGCAATCATCGTATCTGGAAGCCAGGTATATGAAACTTTCAGCTCTCCAGCTGTTGTGGATCTAAGTCAGCCAGTGAGTCGTATTCACAACAGCTGGGAGGCCAGAGGTACTTCCATCAACTATGAAGCCTGTTGTACCAGGGCAAATAATTTGGGTTAATATTTATTGTCTGATAGTTTACTCCTTTCTTTTGTTAAAAGCATAGATGAATGGACATTACTGTCACAGGCAGTAATAAGCAGTCATTGGAGGTTCATCCAACGTGCACTGAATACTGGCAATTAGGGCTGCAACCAACTAATTGATTAATCGATAATAATCGATAATGAGAATAGTTGTCAACTATTCTCATTATCGATTAGTTGGTTGGATCCCCTAACTTTCTCCTCCATGCTCGGAGGAGGGCACAGCAAGCAGTGGGCTGATGCAATAGCCAGTCTGCTATTGGCTATTGCAATTTAAAACGGCCAGGAGCAGGTTGGCTATTGCACCAGCCCCCCCACTACCTGCTGTGTTTACATTCAGCTGCCGTCTGTGGAATCTTGCCACTGGCAGCTGTCATTCCCTGGCCATTCAAGTGCCATGTGCTTACAATACAATTACAATACAATTATTTAAAAAAACATTATAAAAGATAGGAAAAAAGTAATTTTCGGTTTTAGCCTGACAATTTCTGCTGCGGGAGGTGCGCTGCAGTGCCATTCATTTCAATGGCACCCCAAACTCGCCTCCCACCCACGGTGTGATCGTCCACACTGGAACATGGTACCACAATGCCATGCACTCTAGTTGCAAAAAATTGTGCATGCAATTTTATTTTGAAGTAAACTTTATGTTTGTAACACTGCATCTGTGTATTTTATTTCAAATTAAGGATGGTATTTAATTTATTTTATCCAATTAATCAAAAACATAATCGGCCAACTAATCGATTATGAAAATAATCATTAGTTGCAGCCCTACTGGCAAAAAAGATGAGTTAAGGGTGTGATAATTTATTTCTGAAAATCAGCTTGCTCCATGTATGGTCACCTTATACCATTTATTTTCTACCCCAGGATTACAGAATTTTAAAAGCCAGCTCAACACTGCTGGTTAACTGGCAGCAGGATCGGGCTGACCCTACATGCAAGGTTTGCGCTACACACGTGGGTGTAAATGATTTGTACTCGTGAAAATGCCCCGATTCTCAAGGCCGATACCGGCCCTTTACATTTTTAAACTGCGGAGGCTATCCAAGTTCCCGCGCTTGTGGGGACCTTGGCAGCCTGCTGGGGGCCTGCAAGTAGCTGTCCATGGCAGTGCCTGTCCGGTTCTATATCTCCTCCTTTCCAGCACAGGCACAGCCATAGACACACAGCTCCACACAGCACAGTACAGCCCCGGACACCGACACTCTCCACAGTATAGGAACTGCCACCGAGCCCTGCAGCAAACCCAATGTCGCTCGGATGAGATCGGCACGCAGTCTGGTGAGATTAATCTGGGGACATGTATTCTGCTGTGGGGGCATGTATTCTGCTGTGGGGGCAAGTATTCTGCTGTGGGGGCAAGTATTCTGCTGTGGGGGCATGTATTCTGCTGTGGGGGCATGTATTCTGCTGTGGGGGCAAGTATTCTGCTGTGGGGCAAGTATTCTGCTGTGGGGACAAGTACTCTGCTTTGCTGACATGTATTCTGCTTTGGGGGCATGTACTCTTGTTTGGTGACATGTATTCTGCTTTGGTGACATGTATCCTGCTCTGGGGACATGTATTCAGTTCTGGTGACATCTTTATTTAGCTCTGGTGACAAACTGCCCTAAAATCATCAGTCTGTGTTGTTTTAGAACAAATGTCACTTGTCCCTTTAAGAAAAAGTATCGGTAATTGGTATCGGCAAGTACCTGAGGGCAAGTACTTGTACTTAGTCTTTAAAAAAGTGGCACTGGGACATCCTTATTCAGTATGATAATGTGCAAAGTGTAGACGTCTATAGCAAATAATCCAGTTTGAGCTTACTGAAGGCTGATTGTGAGTTTTGATTAGCTGGTCTGGATGCTTGCGCTTTGTAGGTTGCTGCTTACTTTATTGTGCCCAATGATGTCAGCATGTTCTTATTTGATAAACAAGCAGTGGGTCGGTAGGAGTGAAAAGAGCAGTGAACTCATTATTGCACTCTGCACCTTCCAGCTGACATGGTGTTTTCTTCTGGATATCAGCATGTTATCACTCATGAACATGCTGACAATGGCAGGCTCCGGGTGTTCTGAATACAGCAAGACTCTGTCATAGCTCAATAAATCTGGGCACCAGACAAGTCACCTTTGGGATCCAGGTTGCACCCAGAGGGCCATGACGCACTATCAATTTATAGCCACTATCAAATTGCTTTTATTAATTTTTTCGTTAATAGGATAATTTGAATGGAATGACTGTGTTGCAGCAAATCCAGAGTTTTGCAACTTGCTTTCAACTTGTAGCTCTTAGGTCTTGTTCACACCAAATGCAGAGCAGATCCGCTCAGGTTTCTGCACACGCAGCGCAGTAGGTTGTGCCGCGTTTTTGATGCGTTCCAGGCCGTTTTTGGTTAAAAAAATATATATATATTTTTTTAGTTTAACATGGGCTTTCAGTGCGTTCCAGGCATTTGCATGCGTTTTTGATGCGTTTGCATGCGTTCCAGAGCAGGTAAAATAGGGCTTGCTGCAGTTTTTTGACCTGCTCTGGATCTGCACGCTGCGATGTGAACTGGAGCAAAAAATACCATTGGAATACATTGGACGCAGTTTTGATCCGGTCTGCAACTGCTCTGCTCCGCGCTTGGTGTGAACAAGGCCTTAGTTATAGAACGGGTAGATAAACCTCAACCCTCCAGCTGTGGTGAAACTACAAATCCCATAAGGCTTTGCAAGACTCTGATGGTCACAGGCATGACTTCCAGAGGCAGATGCATGATTGGATCTGTAGTTTCACCACAGCTGGAGAGCCAAAGTTTGCCTACATTATAGAATGACTAGCTTCAGGCCCACGTCCAACATTGGTTGGCAACTCCCCTTCCACGTTGTATTTATTATTTTAGTATACATACTTTTTTTTTTAGGTGTATAGGACATAGGACACGTAGGGTTCTGTTCTCTTCTCCGGCAGTATACGGACCTGAATGATGCTGGGAGCAGAACTGACATTGTCATCAGCGCCATTCTCTGCAGTAGCCTACTGTGAGCCCAGGCTGGCATTGTGATGCACCCCCAAGGGGGTGTGTTTAAGACTATCTGGGCTCAGTAGAGATAGATTGAATGATATTGGGTGTCATTCCCATAGGACACTTAGGGTCATGTTCTCTTCTCCGGCAGTAGATGGACCTGAATGATGCTGAGAGCAGGACTGACACCATGTCATTAGCGCCATTCTTTGCAATATTGTACTGTGAGCCCAGGCTGGCATTGTAATGCACCCAGAAAAGGACCTGCAGCCAAATGCAGGAGTGCTGTGCCTGTGAAGAAAAGGGTGAAATATAGCGGCGAAAAACTACATTTTGTATTTTCAATTGTGCTGTGCTTTTTCTTAATTCTTACTAGAGATGTGCTTTCAGTAGCTGCAATTGTTATCCAGCGCAGCTGTTGAAATCCATGGCACACCAGCCATTTGAAGCTGTATAGACATGTAGTGTAGCTAGCTACAAATCGCCAAATTAATCAGTAAGACTTGCAGCTGCTACAAATTTGCTGGTCTGACGTGACCCATTGTCTCCATCCAAAAGATTTGAGTGACTGTTTCCTTTAATTCCTCAAACATCGGTGCCTCAGAAAATAGTAGTCCTTTAATGCTTCAAATCAAGAGAGCTTCGTGCTCATAGCACTTTATTTACAACAGTTGGAAAACGTCCTATCTCTCCCACTACTGAGGGACTAGTTTCTGAAAAGGATTAGCTTCACTCCAGTGTTGCCTCACAGTCATTAATACCCTTTAATAATGACCCCAGGCTGCATGAAATGTCACAAGCCATATGTTTCTTATTGTGTGTGTGCTGCTTCTTGTTCTACATTACAGCTTCTCAGAAGTTCTCTTTGAAGTTGAGGCAGCAAAGCAATATGTGGTGGATTGCTATACAAGGAGAGTCGTCTTAATGGTGTAAAGAGATTCAAGATTTCATAACTCAGCTCTGCGGACGTGTTACAGGCTGACCTTACAGTCTTCATTCTCTTAGATTGTCCTTACAGGCACTGTATCATGTGATGCTATCGTGCAGCATATGGTTCTCTTTAACTATGTTTGCCCATCCATGCCTACGTCATATGATATATATTGTGCCTGTATGATATTTCTTTAGTGTGATATGTTCCTTCTATCCTTACACATCCTTATGATCCTTCTCAGATGGTTTCCATGTCACTCTACACTACAGTAGAATCATACTCATGTGCGTTCCAGCTGACACTTCGTAGTTCTGGATTCCTCCTTGTGCACACTGAGGAGTATAGTCACCCAAGAGTGAATCATTGTAGATGACAGATCTTCACAACAAACATTATCTCATAAGGGGCCCAATATCCTCTCCTTTGCCTGAGGGCTATTGAGTAATTCGGCTGGTACCTGGGATCACACTGAGCTGTATTCTCCATCCTAGTCATACTGTGGAATCACTTTATGACACTGTTGGATAAACATAGGTGAAAATGACACATGACTATCCCTTGAAGGCCTCTCGCCTCATCTTTCCATTCAGCACAGGCCTTTGTTTAACTCTGAAAAGATAGCTTTTAAGAGCTCTTTCTGACCACTCTCAATGGCCACCTTTGTCTACTGGCGAGTCCTTAAACCTAAATGTTCAGGTCATGTGCAGATGACTTCTGCCGGCTTGTCAGAGACAGTTTTCTAACTTCTATCACTATTTCCTCTCTATGGCTAATGACTGGTGGTGTTTGGGGCTACCTCATAGATAGAAGATTGTAACATGGTCCTGCCAAAAACATTCAGATTGGGTACCTGTACCTGTGTGATACTGAGCACCCGCTCCAATTGGAAGTATTTCCTTTGATTATTGATACCTTCATAGCAAATTTTATAGTACTTCCTAAACAGTATATAGTAAGCCAGGGCTGGACAAATCCCAGGAGCCAGGTAGTCAATCCTCCTCAAAAATTATAGGGGATGCCTAACATGTGAGGGTTTCTCTAGTTGTGGTAAATGGAGCTAGCAATTAAAAAAAACCTTTTGGCTCCTGAATTGGACAGACTGGCCCCTGAATTTCATATTGTTTGTCCATCCCTGCAGTAGGCAGATTACCTCTATCATTAGGATACACATACATTATAAAGAAGATGATCGTTGCCTGACTGCCTTGAATTAGTCGATTTTCAGTGATAACCAGTATGTCTTTGACTACCAGCAGACAGTCAGTTTAAAATGACAAACTTGCATGTGGGTGGAACAATACAACTAAAGCCCATTCCCCATCAAAATTGGCAGGTCCAAAAACATTTCTTAAGCCAATTTTAACAAATTTAGCTGCTTCTCTTCCTGGAGTGAAAACCATTGATCGCTTCTTCAGCCTGGTTTTGCCACCTCTGATCGTCATGATGTCAAAATGCACCTGCAGGACCCTGGGAGGACACTGTGATGAACCCAGTTGGAAGTGGCTATGTCACCAGGCAGCAACATGGCCACCCATTGAGTGATTCTGACACTCTACAGTATGGAAGACAGAACCAGATGACCATTCATTGCAATGGCACCTCAAATGCAACTCCCACCCACATTGTGATCGCCCGCACAGTGTGATTGCCCGCAATGCTGTGCGTTCCAGTGCAGTGCGATTGCAAAAAATTGTGCATGCCGTTTTATTCTGAAGTAAACTTTTTTGTTTGTAACACTGCATTTGTGTATTTTATTTTAAATTAAGGATGGTATTCATTTCATTATTTTTATTCGATTTAATCAATTCATCGAAAAAATTATCGTCCAACTAATTGATTATAAAAATAATCAGTAGTTGCAGCCCTAGATGTAATAGATGGTTATTGTGTGAAGTTAGCCATAGACTGCTTCCACCTACTTTGGTATGAAATCTGTGGTTCTCTTTCTGTATGCAAAGCTGCTGTGCAGTTTTCATTTACAATACCACTGGTATGAGAAAATTGTTTAGCTTTATTGTAATTGCAAAATGGAAACAAAGTTAGATTGGTTGCAGTTTTGAAACCTCTTTGACATTCATAGTTGAATGACTCTCTATTTTTAACCCCTCTGGTCCCCAATTATTGCATGACTGGAATAGAGACATTGCTAGCAAATACTGAGCTGTGCTTTGGCATCAGTTCACCCAGAATAGTAAGTGCCAGTAAGATTCAGTGGCCTCATCCACCTACCCTGACCATTAAGAGGATTTCTCACTCCTTCCTGGATATTATACCTGCTTTATAAAAGCCAGCAGGAGGAGGAGTGGAATCTCAAAGTCATATACCTAAGGGCTTATTCACACGGCAATTCACTACCTTAAACCTCCCAGATCAGCATTTTTCTGAGGTGGGTACTACTGCTAGCTCTTTCCAATTAGCTGCCCCAGCTCAGCTTCTACAAAAACCTGCGGCTAGGGACAAATGAGGGCCCCGGACGCAAGCAGTCTGTGTACAGGATGCTCATCTGTCTCTAGCCTCAGGTATTTGCTCCTTGAGTAATTACATGCAAACAGCCATGGGCAGAGTCAGCCTGTCATTGATTTGTACAGACTTCCTGTCTGCAGTTAATTGGAAACACTTGGCCATGCCTGCCACAGAAATACGCTGATCTGGGTGGTTTACGGCCTTGAGCAGCTGTGTGAATGAGCCCTAAAATCTAAAGTTTGACTGTCTGAATCTGGCCATACACTGTGTGTATTTCGGTTGGTTCTTGATGAACTGGCAATAATCTGTTCAGTGACTGGCCCTGCCAGCAGCCTTCCATCCAGCATCTTTCAATCAGAAAATCCAAGAAGCTGGTTGGAAAAGGTTGGTGATACAGTGACGCCATCCAAGCGGCCCGCCTGATATGTGTTAAACCAATCAGTAAAATAATGTATCTGTAGTATATAATTACAGATTAGAACAGACGTGGGCATTTGACGGCCCGCGGGCAATATCCACTCACTTTGTGTGTCCATGTCCGATCCACGGTCCAGACACGGGCTGATTGCTGACCTGCACTAGGTTTTGGCTGGCTGACAGTGGATGCACCAGCCTCCAAGGTCTCCCAACCTGGTATACCCCCTATAATACATTTTGGTTGGAATGACTCTTTAAATAAAAAGTCTCCAAAGTAGGTCTGATTATTAACTCCTGGCAACCCGATGAGTATAAGAATCCAAAGTAAAAGTTAAATCCAGGCACAAATATTAAAAACATTTTATTATTCCATTTGCAACCACAAATATTGACTTCATATTTATAAGCATTGATGAATTTCTTGGCTTGTGTGAGGACAACAGGAAATAAATATGATTAAGGCATGGCAAAGAAATTAAGTTACAGATGTTCGAAAATATAAGCGTTTAAAGCTGCTCTAAATTTCGTAGCAGGAACGATACTGTAGATAAATGTTTACGTAGCGGAGCTTGGCCTGGTTTCTTCAAAGGAGTTACTTTAGGCTAAGTAAGCTAAACACGGAGAGCCAAACTTTTTGTCCCATAATCCCCTATTGTCTTTCCAAAGCCCTTCTGCCAGTCTTGTTGACATGTGATAATACTCTTACAATAGGACAGATTGAGGGGTGGTCCGTCAACTAACTTCCATGTTGGAGGTCCACAGATAAGGTCAATAGCCAGCAACGACAAGTAGTTACAGACTGTGAGGGGAAAACACTTCTGCCCGTAAAAATTACAATTTTGGGTATGTTATGAGTACAGTATTGTGTTCCCTTCTGTCCATGATTATTCATTTTTTGGGGGATTGATCTACAAATGTAAATACTATCCTTGTTGCGCTCCTTACCAAAAAGTCCCTTGTAGTGGGGGGTGCTCGCAGTGACTGCGGATGTCGCTGCAAATATCAGCAAATTGTAGATATGTCACTAGCACACCAGTCCTTTTAGGATAGCAAAAGCTTCATTTATTGAAGTTCTTTGTCATATGAACAAGCGCTTTCGGGATCATACAGGGTCTCTTCATTGTCAATGCTAAAGCCTGATGAAGGGACCCTGTGTGATCTATAAATGTGACACATTGGGGGTGATTTACTAACCTAAACACACGCACGCACCAGGAGCGTGTGATTTTCACACAGCAAAACGTATTTATCAACCAAAAAGTCTCTAAAAGCATATGTCCACTAATGCCATATATGGAAAAATCATGCACATGATGCATATATAATGCTGCTTCACAGTTTAGACAAAAATGGTGAGCTCATGCATTTACATTCCTGCATTCATCAACGCAAGCAACACAACATAGAGCTAATTTACACAACATCACCTTGTAATTCATTGCAGGGCTTTGCACAACACACCTGCTGGGTGTGTACACACTACAAAGGTGTTTAGATTCCACCTATAGATCATGCTGGGAGGGAACACACTACAGAGGTGTATACACGTTCGTGGTGTGTTTATAAGGTTAGTAAATCAACCCCATTAGGTCTGTATTCGGTATCAGCAAGCACCGAAAAAGAAATATCGGCACTCGTACTTGATATCGAAAAACCGGTATCGGTGCATCCCTAGTTTGAACAAATATTTGCACAAAATACCAAGTTTGTCTTTAGATATGCTTTGCCGTGGATATTGGATATTTGAGCATGCTTATGATCATGCTCGGTGGTCATGCTTTCATATTGAATCTCTATCGATTGCACAGGGATTATGCCTTCCCCCACAGGCGTTCTCTCACAGTATCAGTGGCGTGTTTAGTTACTAATCTCCGGGGCTGAAGTACTTCCAATCTCAGCCTATAGATCCCATGGTGTTAATTTCTAAACAAGCAGTGAAGCCAGGTCAGAGCTTCTATCACAGAGAGATCTTTGTCAGGCTGCACGTTCACATTGCAGAAGCTGCTATAGCCTAAGGCTGAGCACACTGTCATTGCAAACACAGCCTGGATCTGTTAAATTGCCCCCTAATTCTGCCATGGAGATAATGAGGAGAATAAAGACTACTTAAAGGATGATGGCGGACCTGCCCAAACTTGACAGGCAGGAATGGAAAATTAACAAAACTTCCTGTGTGCTGTATTTTTGCAGAATATATTGTTTCCCATACCTAGCATAGAGGTGTGCTAAGTGGACAGTGTCAGGACAGCACTAGACAGTGTTGGGTGTCAGTCTGTTCGATCCACGGCTAGCGTTACAAAGGTTATGGTGCGGAACGACCTGTGATTGGCTGTAGTGACCATGACGGGCCAGGAAACTCCTGGTCTTTGTAGTTGAGGAGAATTTATTGGTTTATAACATGTGACTGATGTGACTAACAGCCTGCAAAGCTTTTTTCTTATCTTACGTGATTAATGATGTCAGAGTGCCAGAGATAATTATAAACACTGACACTTAGTCAACTGCTATATTTGGTGGGTTCTAACATCAGAAGGAATTTAAAGGGTAACCCCACTTAGAAGAAAAGTCACCAGTAAATTCCAGTGATCACAAGTAAAATCCTGCCGTCTACACCTTCGTAACATCTCCAAAATACACCCCTTCCTCACCAATGAAACCGCAAAATTACTCATCTACTCCCTTGTTATCTCCCGTCTTGACTATTGCAACTCCCTCCTCATTGGCTTACAACTACACAGGCTATCCCCCCTTCAGTCTATCATGAATGCTGCTGCTAGACTCATTCACCTAACCATCCGCTCAACTTCTGCAACCCCCCTCTGCCAATCCCTGGACTGGCTTCCAATAGCCCAAAGGATAAAACTGAAAATATTAACAACCACTTACAAAGCCATCCACAACTCTGCCCCCGGCTATATCTTAAACCTTGTCTCAAAGTATCACCCTAACCGTCCCCTCCGCTCTTCCAAAGACCTCCTGCTTTACAGCTCCCATGTCAACTCCTCCCACGCTTGCCTCCGGGACTTCTCTAGAGTCTCTCCCATCCTCTGGAACTCTTTACCCCAACCGGTCCGTCTATCTTCCACTCTGACTGCCTTTAGGCGTTCCCTAAAGACTCATCTCTTCAGGGAAACCTATCCAACCACAACCTAATCGCTCAACCAGCAGGCTCTCAAACAATTCATCCCCACACAGCTACCTCCTCATGTATCACTGGCCCCTCCCTTTTAGATTGTAAGCCCTCACGGGCAGGGCCCTCCTTACCATCTTGTCTTGAATTGTATTGTGAATGTAATGTTTTCCTTATATTGTAAAGCGCTGTGCAAACTGTTGGCACTATATAAATCCTGTATAATAATAATAATACATTTCCATGATATCAGACTATTGATGGTGTTTTGTCTTTTTGTTTCAGGTTTCATTTCCTACCATAAACCCAACATTTTCAGAATGTTGTATTTTCTATGTATTTCTCCTTCCAAATAGTGGATCTAAAAACAAAGGACAGACACAGATACCAAGGGGCTGATATATGAATCTTCTGCTCAGCCTACCGCTGGGCAAATGCTGTTCGTGCAGCACTACTGCTACTCATATGTGGATCATTAAAAATGGGTGCGAAAGCTAACAAATATCAGAGTCCATGGAAAGTTTTTATTGTTCACAATTGAATCAACTGAATAAATAAGCCAACATGTTTCAGGGGCAAACACATCACCCTTCCTCAGGGCTAAAAAAAACAACAAATATACAGTAAGTATGTATATACATATATACAGTATATATATATATATATATATATATATATATTGTAACAAGAACACTCCACTGTAGTC
>NW_017306854.1:748737-791517 GCF_000935625.1 Nanorana parkeri | reverse complement strand
TATATATACACTAACACATACAGTATATATGCATAAGGATGTTTCTATTTGACTTTACTCCATCAAGTATTATATTTGTATTTTAGCCCTGAGGAAAGGGAATCTGTTTGCCCCCTGAAACACTTTGGCTTATTTATTCAGTCGATTGAATTGTGAACAATTAAAATTTTCTATGGGCTCTGAAATTTGTTTGGTCTGGTACCCATCTTTGTTAATCCGCAAAATGAAAATTAGAACCACAAGGTAGACCAGAAAACCTGTACTGAAAGAAAAAGGTTGCAAAGAAATCATTCTAAAATGACTAGTTACCTGGCTGTTATGTTGATCCAGTAGCTTAGTACAGATGTAGCTTAGCAGAGGCTTATAAAGTAGTAAGCTCCCATAGTTCATGTATAAGTAGGAATGACATATTGCACGTTATGTTACAAGGTGCATAGAAACATTTACATAGTTTGCAAGCAACTGTCCACTTTGTAACCTATGAGCCCTCTAACGTACATGTCCCTGGTCTAAACTGTATTATCCCACAATTCAATGCAGGGGCATATCTATTAGCTTAGCAGGCACCTGCATTGGATTGTGGGATGGTGTGAGGAGTGTGCCAGAGCTCAAAGTTGGAACAAAGGCGCAGTGTACAGAGAATGGTGACGCATACGTCAATAAAGGCATATTGATCACGACCTTGGAGTGCCAATGACCTTTAATTTTCTCCACAAATACACAGACACAGCAAGGCAAGTCACTCCCCTCCTCTCTTTTATAAGTAAGTGGATGGGCAGCTCCTGGAGACTGCTCTGTCCCTTGAGATCTTGTACTGGACAGGAAGTTCAGGGAAGCCGAGCTGAGAGAGGTGGAGTTATTCGGAAACCTGATAACTTGCTTGGGCAAAAATATAAAGAAATACTTTGCCAGACAAAGTTTTTTGATCTGGATACGTCATGGAAACAAATGTTCCAGAATTTAATACTACATTTAGTTTTCAGCTTAGACCTAGTCATGCGTTTGCAGCTGGAAGTGTACACGGTCATGTGTCTGACTTTCTCCGGCTCCCTGTATACAATATATAGTTCATGTGATTATTCACCAATAGTTTATGTAAGTATACAGCTGCTTGGAATCATACTTGTATTGTATACATATCCCAAGGCGACTATTTGGTCATTGTCTAGACTGCAGTGTCCGATGCTGGTCTTTGAAGTGGAAGGTTGGAAGGGGGAGGCCGGTGATGACTTAGGTCTTTTCAGGTGAATTCCAGGTGTTCCGGGGGGTGTCTGGCGAGCATCCTTCCGAGAGAATAAACTTTACACAGCCTCTCATCACTAGATAAACAGCCCTCATGCACTAATAACACAGTTCCTAATGACTTCCCATATGTCTGAGACGGGACACGCTCTGGGGAACACGCATAACTGTCACAAGCTCATGGTTGCCCTGACTATGTCACATGCAGTATGTCCGGAATGGCACTTGCTGTATCATACGCAGTTACAGACTCACTCGGCTATGTCGTGTGACTCACCAGCCGATCTGCTACTTTAGATTTGTGTTTTTTATATTTATGGAGGAACTCTGGCTATTAAAAAAATTAACCCTTGCAGTGAGGCTCGCTTTTCTCTAGGGACCGGAATACAGAAGATACACTCAGCTGATCTTCGCTCCTGCAGCAGTTGGCACTCACCTCTCTCTCCCTCCCCTCCAATTGAGGTATGTCCCTCGGCGTACTCACGTCTAATGCAGGTGAATGGACGTCTCAGGCGCTCAAAGGATCCGTGAGTCATCATGCCTAATACAGTGTATTAGATGTGAGGACACAAAGGGACATCGCCAGAGCGGAGGGGGAGAGAGGCTGCGGGGACGACTAAGGATCAGGTGAGTATTTTTTTGCACCCTAGGCCAAAACGAGCAGATAACCCGTGCAGTGAGGGGGTAGCCCCACTTCAAGTCTTAATTCTGTTTCTGCCCGGAGTTCTCCCTTAATACAGCAAAGAGAGTGCCAAGATTGGAGGAGGGGCTGGACACAAGACTTTGCGGGCTAGTTTACACTAGCCCCAGTGCGTTATGGCCCGATTGGTGCCGGAACGCACTGAATCACATTCCGGCCTGCTCACTTTGTTTTGGGGCGGGAGGGGGCGTGGCGGTGCATTGAAGTCAATGGCACCGCAGTCACGCCCTCCGGACGCAGTGCGATCGCCCACACTGAAACCCCTGGCACGTCAGTGTCTGCGCTCTGGTCCGGTGCAGTCAGAAAAAATGCTGCATGCACTATTTTTTCTGACCGCAGACCGAAAAAAATGCCGGAAAGAAGACTGAAAACGTTAATGTCTAGTTGCAAAGGGGCTAAATGTGCATTATTTTTATATATAGCAGAGTGTTGTGCATCCTGAACACTGCCTTTCAATGGATAACTTACATAGTTACATAGTATTTGAGGTTGAATAAAGACATTAGTCCATCAAGTCCAACCTATTGGGATCTCATTCTAGGAGTACCTGTACCCCTGTATATTAGGGATGCACAGATACTTTTCGAGTACCAGTGCAGATACTTGGCATTTTCATGAGAACTACCAGGGTTGCAGCGGTTGCAGCTGGGACCTGGCTCTGGCGCTCCACCACTGTCCTGAAATCATTAGTCTGTATTGTTTTAGAAAAACTGTCACATGACAATAAACAAAAATATATCAATACTCGTACTTGTAAGTACTCAGCAAGTACCAGTACTCGTACTCGCAAAACTGGTATCTGTGCATCACTTTATTTATATTTATAAAAACAAAATCGTACATTAAAACAGAGATGTACAAATCCCAGGAGCTCCGTGTGCTCCTTACAAATCACAGCTGCCTCCTAATTTTTGAATGTTTCTCTAGTCTAGTCTTGGAGCTCAAAAGTATCGGTACTTGTACTCATACTTGTACCGAGTACTGTACTTGGTATCTGTGCAACCCTACTGTATATTGCGGTCCCTTAAGAAATCGTCCAAAAGTTTCTGTCTTTAATATATACAACTGTCATTTTTTTAGGGTCCTCTTAAAAAAATACATTATAATAGTTTAATTGTATGCTTTTGATGATAGATTAAGGGGTCAGCGTGAAATGATATGCAGTAAAAGCAGTGTGATTTGTGGTTGCAGCTCACCCTTTGTCCACAGTGATGGGATCTGTAACACTTTATGAAGTCGTCTTTGTACATCAACTGCTTTCGTCACCCTAGGCCTGTGGGGAGCTGCTCCTGGTAAGTAAGCTTTCACTGGTGAAATGCAATAGAGTGAATTTATTTCTTTGTACTATAAACAAATCCTG
Organism: Nanorana parkeri; assembly: GCF_000935625.1. Lineage (NCBI taxonomy): Eukaryota > Metazoa > Chordata > Amphibia > Anura > Dicroglossidae > Nanorana > Nanorana parkeri. Next base: position 788,215 of record NW_017306854.1, on the reverse strand, counting down.
CTGCTGAAAGAGGACAGGGTTCTGCATTACACAACTGCATACATTGGTCTGCAGCCATCACCTACCACACATTCATCACTGTGAACTGAACCTGCCAATTCCCCTCGCCCTTCCTCTGCTTTCATCCAGGAGCCAGGCAGCGGGTGCATTGTTTGGAGAGGTATTAGAGTGCCCCATTCAGGCTCTGCAGCAGTAATTAGGACTAGGAGCTTCCTATAAGCTGGGGACGCCTGATAAAAGGTGACTAAAAGCAGGCCACCCAGATACCTGCGGGTGGTTGTGTTTTGGCATGAGCTCATCATTCTGTTTTATTTCTCCGGTCATAGCTAAGTTTCTAGATGATCTAATGAATATTCGAACAACGAGTTTGTTTGTTTTAATGTCACTTTAAATCTGCACCGAGATAGTCATGGTGGAGCTTTTGATTGTACAGTTTAGCTGTCTACCATCGGGTGTTATCCACAATGCATTTGGTAAAGCAAGCCCCTGTTTGGAAAGGACAGGGCCTAATGCATCAGGTTGCTCTTTATTTCTGTTGGGTGGTTTGGTAGCCATAAATATCTCCCTTAGGAATGACAGGCGTTGTGATATCTGCCCATCCTTGAATGACTTGAAGGATCAGTCCTTCAACAACCGATGGAGGCACTCATTGTCACCTCCTAGAAACTCACCAATGGCCTGATTGCCACAACTGTTTAAAACTGGAAGCAAGACCAAATATTATCAGCCTGTTTGTGGCTTCTCTATGCTTGTAAAGCTCAAACAATTATATTGTAAATGTGAACATCAAAAGGGATTGCTTGGTGCTTTTTGGCTCTGATGCTGCTGTCCTAATTCACATCAAAAGCTTTCCAGTTGTTGCCCCCGTGCTTGGTGGTCCATGCATAGGAGCCCAAAGTGATAGATGTATGAAACTGTGAGGCTTGTAGGATCTATGATCATGGGGCGACACAGTACAAGTAGCCTTTGGATGTATATCAAAGCTGGCCATGTTTGGCTGCAGCAAATGGGTGGACCTGGGAACTCCGATGCAGTATTTTACTGCCATGGGACCTGAGATATGGTTAGATATAAGCAGCTTGTGGGTGATTCAACCGATCATTTAAACACAAAGTCCATTCAGAATTGCTCACTAGGATGGGTTTGTCCTGCCAGCTTGTCAAATGTCTCCAGAACCCCAGCAAGGAGATCAGGGCTGGATTTCCTACAAGGCCACCGAGGCCCGGCTTTGGGTCAGCAGGGAGTAGAGGGGCAGCAGGAGTGTGGAAATCCTATATGAGCACTGAGACAGGAACGCTGCACTCGCACAGCCTTCACATCTCAGCTGTCACAGGAATGCCAGCACAGTGTAAAACATTTAATAAAAATTTGATAATAAAATTAATAATAATTACAAAAATAATCCAAAAAATAATAATTTAAATGAAAAAAAATAAAAAGTGATATAAAAAATAATAAGATAGAAAAATAAAAAAAAAATAAAAGATAATAAGATAAATAAAAATCAAAAAAAATTTATAAAAATTAAAACCAACATGGCCGCCCCCACCATCTTGTTGCCATTCTCCATTAAGGGGGGTTTGGCGGAGGGGGCGCATTGAGGAACCTGGCCTTGGGGCAGCAGAGAGAGTAAATCCGTCCCTGAAGGAGATATTACCCAGTAAGCTTGTAGTTACGCCTCCATTGCCCTTGTGGCACAGTGTTCTAATCAGTAATAACTCTACCAATGTTGGATTCTCCTTCGAATTATATAGAGAATTCAGCATAGGTGGAGTTCTGTTCATTGTAAGGTTAAGCAACATATTTTAAAGGTGAGGCATTACAAGGTGTAGATGAGAGTTGAAAGGGCTGATAAAGGAAGCCTCTTTTAAGAGAAATGCATTGGCTGGTACCGCCAATCTACTGAAAGTTCTAGTTGTCATGCTGATAGCTCCAATATTGGAGTCATTAACCAACAGCAAGTATACAAATAAGTAGTTCTAAGCTCACTGGATGCTCAGTGGTTTAGGGTCAGTGGCTCAAAGGATTTAGGCCATAGCATCAACGTCGCAGCCAGGAAGTTAGCATTTTTAGAAGGTGGTCAACAATAGCAGCCCATGTATTCCTCTCATGACAAATCTCCTTTAAAGTCAGCCTGTTACTTAAAGCTTTCAAAGCTAGTCTTTTAAGTCAAACAGCCCCACCCCTCCCCCCACTAGTGCCTGCTGATACCAATGACTGTAGTGTAGTGTAGTACTCCCATCGGGTCCCTCTGCAGCAATGGATCCTGAAGTTACTGGTATCAAGCAGCACCAAAAGGTGCCTAATCTTCATGTATCATTTTGGGGGTTTAAAGTTGGGTACAGGTGTGCTTTAACTTGCCAGTATGTAGTCCAAGCTAGGAAGTCTGCCCAAAATTGAAATACCCATTAACATGTAAGTCCTCGTTCTGGCAGGCGGCAGTCCCCACTGTCTCTCTGAAAAGTGAACCATGGAGGGCGGTAGCGCAGTGGCTACACAGCATTAAAGTGACACTAAATTTAGGGGTTAAATCTAAAAAATACATTCTAGTGCCTTAACTATTAACAAAAATTTATCTTATTTGTGTATCACTCGGCTGTAGATCCTCAAATCATCTCTGAATTGGTGCTGACACTGTCCTTCCTTCTGGAGGGTGGCTACTTTTGTTCCCCATAGTCCCTGTGTGTGTTGTAAAGTAGCCACCGATCCAAGCTCGCTCCCGTGATGGACTACAATCTCACGTTTAGTTTACTAATTTGCCCTGAGATTGTAGTCCCATCATGGGACTGAGCTTGGAGCGGTGACTACTTTACAACACACACAGGGACCATGGGGAACAAAAGTAGCCACCCTCCAGAAGGAAGGACAGTGTCAGCACCAATTCAGAGATGATTGAGGACCTACAGCCGAGTGATACACAAATAAGAGAAATCTTTGTTAATGGTTAAGGTACTCGAATGCATTGAGCTTAGTGTCACTTAAGGGAGGTGATAACGCCACCTCCTGAATCACTTTTTTTTCTCCCCTCTTTTTATCCCAATGGGGATTTTCTATTGCAATACCGTGCCGCAACCGTGTACCCAGGCATTTGCGAAGTGGTCCTATTGATTGTGGTCGCATTTGGTGAATGGCACCGCCATCTTGTTTAAAATTTGCCACAATGCCTTGGCATGTGTACAAGCATGAGTGGCTGCTTTTAGGTAGGTGGGTTTACCAGGCAGTACAAATGCAGATCACCCGCTTGTTGTTACCACCTCTCAGCTGCCTGTGTAAATGAGGTCTTAAAGAAGGGAGGGCTTAAAGGTGAAATCCATGAAGTGTCAATCACTGGAGCGGGGTGGATGAGTGTGCAGTGTAAATAAAACATACAGCCCCCTTTTACTGAATGGCTAATTTTTCCCATGCACTTTACTTTGCTTGGGTGTCCATCCAACCCAATGTGTCTGCGGACTTCTGCACATAGTAGAGACAGAGTCTGATTTTACCAGGGTGACCAACCACTGTGTGCACCCACTGGAGTTATGTCTTTGCGGTTTTAAGGCCTGCTCTGTTGCCTGCGGGAGGCAGGGTATACCTGCACCCAGCTCCACAGACCTGAATATGGAAATTGGGGAGCACCGGCAGATTTAATCCCTTTCACATAGAAATAACTTAGAGCTAACTTAGCTCTATACAAAGGAACACATCAGCAAGTCCCATGATGACACATGATGAGTGTATGTACCTAAATTCTTTACACTTCACTCCTAAGACAGCAGAGGGCTCTGCAAGGCTGTACCTGGATTTCTATGTTTAACGTGTATTCACCATATTCTGCTTGGAAACACGGTTGAAGGCCTCAGGCACATACACAGGTCTTTGGAAACCTGCAGGAACCTTTTTCCCTGTTCGTTTTATAATTCTTTTGTGCTGTGCCTGAGCTGTTTTTCTTTCAGTGCATTTTTATTGTTAACCTTCAGCAAAAACAAGCCCTAATATCCCGCAAACAAAGCTTGAATTTAAAGCTGAACTCCAGGTAGATATAAAAGGCGGAAATGACTGCAGCTCTGTAATCATTAACACATCATTAAATGTATTTTTCAATGCAAGAAGTGAAAGTACCAGGAACTGAATTTGTATCAGCCTCTTGCAGTCCCTGTACAGCAGAGCTCAGAGAGGGGGAGGGAGAAGCACTACAACGAGCCAGTAAGAGTATAACTAGGACTGACAGGCACCCCTCTCAGCCCAATGAGTTGTGGTAGGAGCATTCTCCACCACTTTGAGACATGTAGCGGCATTAGCAGGGAATGCCCCTGCCGCAACTCATTGGGCCGAGAGGGGTTTGTCAGTAATAGTTTTGTACAGGCTTGGGTGAACTCCGGTGAACTGGATTTGCACCGAGCCCCCACACATCACTACTAGAAGCCTAGTTAACTTCATGGCTTCTGGTTGCCATACTGTCCAGCCTTTGCCCTGTATAAGTGTACAGAATTTCACATTGATGTACGGCTATGTCTTGTAGACTCTAGTAGCCTGACTGTGATGATGTCCACTCCTCCCGACCCACCTATAGCTATAGACTGACAGCACCTCCTGTATGAAATATCACTGCCAATAAAGCAGGATCTACAAAGCCCCAGAGGTGGGGGGAAGAAGAGCAGATCTAGCGGTCATGTGACCACTGAGAAAATAGGAAAAATAAGGTGATTATAGACATTTTTACACAATTCAGCTAAATGGCATGTTTAGCACAAGGGCGAGTTTTGCCATTTTGAGTTTCAAATATCTTCACTTTACAGATACTTTTAATGAAGTAATGTATTAATTAAATACCATCACATGCATTTTAAACAATGCTGGCACAGTATGAAGGCCTACGTTTTTTTTATCAGCTTTCCATTCACAGCAGTTTTCAGACTAAGAAATTAAAGGCTTCCAACGTCAACTAATCAGTCCACGTTGCATTGCACAGTACTGACAGTATAACACAGGGAACATGGAGAAAAGCAGGGTCGGATTTATCATTCCATTACACCTAGGTCTACTGCCTTTTGCTATTCTCCCTTATTACTCTGGTTGGGGTTGCTTAGCTCTAGTATAACACTAACAGGAACATCCTGGCAGGGGTTGAAAGGCTGATAGAGAGCAAAGCCTTTTTTATGCAGGAAACTCACGAACATGATGTGTGGGTCAATGTGTGGCACCCTTGACCATGGCCTATGTTGGCTATATAGAAATCCAGTTCTGAAGTGGAGAACACAGAGCCAACATTATCAATGTTTTGTTGCTCATGAAATGCTATAAAGCCAAGTCTGCATGTGCTGCAAAAGAAGTTGACAATAAAACCTGCCAAGTGTCACAATATTGATCGGGCTGATTCATTGTCCTGAGTTGAATGGCTTAGTATGTAGGCAAGTGGTCAGGAGATGGTCCTACAGCTCTCTGAATGTTATTTGCACAATTCTGTCAGCAACAGTCAGTGCTTGGCTGGTTGGAGCGTGGATAGCACACCACCCCAATGAGTCAGGAACCTGGTGAGCTCCAGCATCAAGCATTAGCCTATATGAACTAGTACAGCAAGCATGTATAAATGTGCATGTTGCATAATATCTACTTCCATAACATCTCAAAATTCCCCCCTTACAGAACAGTGTGCAGTTAAATGAACCATGTCAATCAGTTGGATATTTTGTTTATCCAATCCCAGAAAATAATTCTGTTTCCAAAAAAGAACTGCATGGGGCTTTAAGAACTGTAAGTGTATCCAAAGGATCACAGTGAACGGAAAACTCAAGTTGGCAGGCTTGATTGGTCTTTCTCAGCGAGAAATAAGATTATCCTTATCCTTATTATCCTGCTTGGGGGAACGATAAGAGAAGCTTTGGCGTAAGAGCCGCCTGGTGCTCTGTGTATTGTGTGACAATATCAGGGAGCTAGGTCCGGCGTCATGTTAAAGATGCTATTGTCACCTGTCAGTAGCATAGTCCTGATATCTGTCCCGGATGACGTTTTGCAGATTCGTTACCAAGCTGGGTGGTGGGATATAAATCCATGTAGGAGATGATATTGTTTACACTGACATGACACATGGCCACTGTTTGGCTGTGGGTGGCTTATGACCTTTGACTTAATACCGCAGTGACAGGTCAAAGCCTGGGAAACTTTCTTTAGGAATGGTGAGTGACCAGCTCTGTAACACCCAATACTGTCCCACATCGTCCAGGCAATAAAGCCCAGCTCCAGCCAAAAGTGTTTGTTTTTTAGTTTGGGATTTAGAAGACAAGGGATAGAACGGCCGTCCTTCATTTCCTGTCACTTGCTGTCCTGGTAAACATTTGGGAAGATACTTTTTTTATACATGGACAACACTTTACTAAAAAAAAATATCTACATGCTTCCTGTACCAGTGACCACATAGGAAGTGAAGAGAATGGCTTCCTAGATGGACACACACAGCAGTAATTCCTGACAAAAGTTCCAATACATTCCCACCTACCCAAAACTAAACAAAACACTTTGACTAGACCTTAGCTTTAAAGTCTCCGAAATAAGAACTGTCTGTGTAGTTCTATACAGCAGACTGGAAAATAGTTGAAGAATAACATACTTAATCTTATTAGTTGTTGCAAATTTTTTTGTTTAATTGGTATTTTGTACAAGGGTAAAGCCGGCCAAACACAGTTTGAATGTTGTCAGCACCACGCGGCTCGACAAACCTCAACTGGATAAACAAAGTCCCTCTTCTTGGTCTGATGTACAGATAGATATCTGTGAAAGGTTTCTGTTTAACTATCAAAAGTGTTATGCTGCAGTAAAACCTTTATCTTATCTCTTAATTATCAAAAGGCCAGTAAATTCTTAATGGTCCGCATAACTGGGGACGTGGCAGGGGTTTGTCTATTGCTTTATTACATTGTGCTGGAAGGTGCCCGTCTTCCTTTTCTCAGAAAGTTGGGTGGGTCTTTGAGAGGTTTTCTCTTCATCAGCACATGCGCTGAAGAAGAAAAAACTAAAGTACGGTATATGGCTAACGTAAAAACAATCTTCAAATTTTAAAATGGATTTAGTGTTCAATATCAGTGTTCAGTTGCTTTTTTATTGTTGCTTTTTCCATTCATCATTTTTATTCCTTTGTACGAATGAAGGATAACAAGGTGTGAAACCATGGAAAATGCATTTCAAATGCGTGACGTTTTTCCTGGAAACCATGCTGCATGTGACCTGGTTCTTAGACTGACATTCATGACTGAACCTCAGTAACCCTAAATTAGGCCCATTATATCAATTCCGGGCATTTCAGGACTGCAATCTATAGACCAGATGTGTCTGCTTTTACACACTCCAGTAACGATTCAGCAGCAGACAGCATCCTTTAAGGTAGCCATGCACTGGTTGAATCCTGCTGAAATACACTCAGTGTGTGGCTCTGTTGGGACTTGGCCCCCTCCACTTCCTGTTTGATAAAGGAAGAAATAATTCATACTGCTGTCTACGGATGGGCCGAATAAGCTTGTGACCATGTTGGTATGGAATTGTAACAAATCTTTGTCTCCAACCTACCTCCTATTAGCAATTGCTGTTCTGCTACCTCTTCTACCAGTTGTCTCTTGGGTGCCCTTTTGTCCAAAATTGCTAAATCTGGTAACTTTTATCTCATGCTTATGGAATTCTTTAGACTCTTTGGATAAACCAACCTATAATCCAGGAGACAGGTAAGGTTCAGTAGTAGCTTTGGCATAAATGAACAGAATAGATATGAACGTCCTTTCGTCCGATATTGCCATATATGATACCTTTTGTCTCATGATTATAGGTTTTTTATCTTTAGACGCTTTGTATAAACCAACTTATAGTCCAGGAGACAGGTAAGGTTCATTAGTAGCTTTGACAGAAGGTGACAGGTGAGAGGCAGGGTTTTCTAGTAGGTATGGCAGAAATGAACAAGATGGATAAGAACGACCCATGATGACAAAGGACAAAGCGTGATCAATTTCCTGGATAAAAATGTACAATGACAGCTCTACGCCATAAACGATGAAGTGGTAGAGGCTGGTGGTACTTGTTGTAAGGTGTAATAGGACAAGTGGTATTCAGACATTGTTAGGTGACATGAGAACATTGGTGACCAAGGTTTGGGAAGCTCTGTATTGGTGAATTCCCTGGTTTAGATAGGCAGTGGATCTTCACCTATTATCAGACTGCATGATCTTCAACAGCTGCAGAGCCACAGGTCCATGTACTTGTAATAAGGTTTAATAGTACAGGTGGTAGTCAGACATTGGTAGGTGACATAGGAACATTGGTGACAAAAGTTTGGCAAGCTCTATAATGGTAAATATCCTGGTTTAGAAAGGCGGTGGATCTTCACCTAATATCAGACCACATGGTCTTCAACAGCTGCAGAGCCACAGGTCCCTGTATTTATAGTAAGGTTTAATACGATAGTACAGGTTGTATTCAGACATTGGTAGGTGACATGGGAACATCGGTGACCAAGGTTTGGGAATCTCTGTAATGGTGAATACCCTGGTTTAGACAGGCAGTGGATCTTCATCTAATATCAGACTGCATGGTCTTCAACAGCTGCAGAGACACAGGTCCCCATCAGGTGGCCTGCAGAAACCTGAGGACATAATAGGGGTTATATTTTCCTATTTCCACAAAGGGGCTGCCTTTTCTGTTTTCACTAACAATTGCTGTGTTACAGAGCCATTGTATGCAGTGCATGCTGGGATGTAGGTTTTCATTGTGGTCCCCAATTTGCTGCCCCAGGCAAGGGAACTCTACCTGCATTCTGCCACATCTCCTATCCTGAAAGAGGTCAGGACACTGTAATCACCTCACTCCTGCATCCTTAAAATGCTTTTACTGCTGTGTTTTGGCCCGGGGCTGGCTGCTTGACATCCACCGAGTGATTTTTATGGTTTCCTATGAGAGCCGTCTGCTGTACAGACCAGTGTTCTCTTTGTAAACCTTTTTGATGTTTAATTTATTTCCAGGCCTTCTTATTTGGCTCAGATATATGACATGTATGTCCCTTGCAGAGCTATCTGTCATTACGGAAAGAGGTTTTGTTAAATTACAGAGTGGAAAATATTAGTCACAAAGCCCTCGTGTCGTACCTCTTCTCTGTTCCTGTTTCCCCCCTTTGTTTAATGTATAGTCCGCTGTGATGTTTAGATAACATTTAACACAAAAAGCCGCTTAGTGTTTATAGTACGCAGTAGATAAATCCTCTGGATCATGATTACACATTGAAAAACCTTTTTGTTTTAAAACATAAATGACTTGTTCTGTGTGAAAGAGACTTTAGGTAGATGTTGGGTCTGAAATTCCACTTTCTAGTAATTGTTTTATTAATATTTCATGAGATTTTTAAAAAAATATTTGATTGACAGTTTGTATCTATTGTTTGAGATAAGCAGTTTTTAAGGGAGATGTTAGAGCCCCCTTTGGGGCCCATTTACACCAGATGCATTGGGAAAAGATGGCAGTGTAGTTAAATCTTAAAAATGCATTCAAGTACCTTGCCGCCCCCTTTCCACCCAGAGCGTTCCAGTTTGTTAAGTGCTCTTAGCAACCTGGGACGCTCTGGGCTTTGTCCCGCTCAGCTACTGGCAACCAGCAGTTGCCAGGAGTAAAGCTAAACTCCAGCCTTTCATTCAGTCTTGCGCAGTTGTACAGTTGAGGTATTCCTCTCATGGACTGAAATTGCTTTTTCTTTTGTGAACCTGGCCTGATAGGCAAATAGAGGGGTATGCATGTCTGTCTATATCCAGCCGCCCATAAGGATTAGACGGGTCCATTTTGTGATGGAGGAACAAACAGAACAGACACAGATACCACATATGGGACAGACGTTTCATGTTTGATCCAACCCTGCAGGTAATCAGTTCAGGCTCCCTTGCTAAGATAAACAGAGGGCACACATATGAAAGGGGCCTTATATGCATTTGGCTACATTTTGGCTTCGGAAGGGCATGTTCGACTCCTTAATTCAGAATGGTCACACTGACCTTCCCTTAGTGCTTGTGTTTTGCAGTGCTTTTAATGTTGTATAGTAAACACATTCGTCTGGGGTTTGGCTGGGACAAATGCTCTGCATTAAGTGTCTCTCTCTGGCCTTTTGGGATATTGGTAGTTGCTCAGCTTCTTGACCTTGAACCGAATGGCCAAACTGTCTACATGCTGGCGGATTGTCCTGCAAGAGGATCATTAACTATCAGAACATTTTGTTCCTAAATTAAGACATTTGTTAAAATTACATTAAAGTATATATTTTTCTCCCCTCCCCCCAATGTTAGTGTAAGCACTTACCTTAAATTATGTTTCTTAACCTGATCTTTCCTGTAGTTTTCAGTTGTCCCTCAAGCGCTGCTGCGGGTCTCCAAACCAGCGCTGACTCCTCTGTGCTTGCTGGCACTTCCTGTCCCACGGAGTTTGTGCGCGTGCACGCTGTCCATAGACTTACCTTGTGTATCTCCTCGTCTCCCAGCGGAAAATATGAACTGCGCATGCGCCCGCCCCAAGATCCTTTGCGGCCGCCCGAGATTTTTCAGATTTTCGGACTGGAGCGCGGCGAAGACACAGGTAAATATTAACCTATTTTAAAGCGTTTTTTTTTTTAAGTTTTTGCATATATCTACTGCAGTAGATATATGCAAAAAAACCCCAGAGGGTTTAATAACCCTTTAAGCCAAAAAATAAAAGTGTAGAGCACGATTAAGGAAGATTGTTGGTCAAATATTTTTTATGAGTTCTGCTATCATAATAAATCAAGCAACTAAAACACGGACTGCAGATATGTCTTACCTAGGGTTCATGGTATCTGCCACATGAGCTAACCTACCATATTATGCACCTATGCAATATTTGCAACTGCACAGATGGAAGGAAGTATCAGATCAGTTGGAGAGTGTATTGCCCAAAAACGTTTACATCTTGCTATCCAATCAGGTGACTGTACTGACATCAGCATGCAGTTTTGTGGCAATAGGAAATAAATAGGAGGGTGGCACAGCACAGGACATGGTATACAAGCCAGTTAAGGAAAGCCATGGACCCAAGTTGTATTACCTTTGGGGTCTGGATTCCACCAACTATTCCTGTAAACTCAGTAAGCGAAATGTCTAATAGGCGTTCCATTTAGGTTCTCAGAATATAATATGCTAAATTGTTTTCCATGGCTGCCTATCATTGCAGAATTACTGAATTAGGGCTCATTCACACCATGTCCGGACCAGATAATGTTTTGTCCGCACCTGAAATGCATCCCAATGTATTCCTATGGTATTTCTGGGCTCTGTTCACAACAGTGCAGTCCGTTCCGGTGCGGGGAAAAATATACTGCAGGCACTATTTTTGGGGGTCTGGAATGCACCAAAATGCATGCAAACTCACTGAACTGCACCTGAAAGCCCATTTTAAGCTAAACAAACACACCGGAAAGCACCAGAATGTGTCAAAAAAGCATTAAAAATGCACTGCACCGCATTAGGGATTTATTACACTATCAGTCTTTTTTATAGAGCTTGTTAGAATAGAAATATGGGAGCTGCCATCACTTTGTTTCTGGAGGTTCAAGTTATGGGGACACCATCCCCATCCTTTTTTCTATATGCCAGCCTTTCTCAACCAGGGTGCCATGGCACACTGGGGTGCCTTAAATTCTTCACACAGCACGTGCCTCTGATGTGAAGAGGGTTCCTGATGTGAGGGAGTTTCTGAAGTGAATGGAGGGGGGACTCTGATGTGAAAGAAGGGGGCTTCTGATGTGAAGGGCTCCTGATGTGAGGGGGTCTCTGATGTTAATGGAGGGGGAACTCTGATGTGAATGAAGGGGGCTTCTGATGTGAAGAGGGCTCCTGATGTGAGGGGGTCTCTGATGTGAATGGAGGGGGAACTCTGATGTGAATGAAGGGGGCTTCTGATGTGAAGAGGGCTCCTGATGTGAGGGGGTCTCTGATGTGAATGGAGGGGGAACTCTGATGTGAATGAAGGGGGCTTCTGATGTGAAGAGGGCTCCTGATGTGAGGGGGTCTCTGATGTGAATGGAGGGGGAACTCTGATTTGAATGAATGGGGCTTCTGATGTGAAGGGGGTCTCCTGATGTGAAAATCTATAGGTGTATAGCCAGCTTAAGGGCATAGCTGGCCATACACTGTATGAATTTCTTAACAGTGGGTGGCCCCGTTGGCACCCTTCCGTCTGGCATCCTTCAATTAAAAAATTAAAGGAGTCAGATAAAAAAAACATTAGGCAAACAATGATGGCAGCCAGTCCGCTGCTGTCACCGTTCGGGTATACTGACCGTGGCACATCCACCACTGTCAGAATATAAAGGACACAGCGGGAGATTCGTCCATAGACACTGTTTAGCGTGGATGGAGCAATCTGTTTACAGGCTAAACGGAAAAAACAATATTAATATAAGTGTATGGCCAGTAAATGGGTCAGAGCTGTCACCAGACTTTCACTGAAACCAATACAGTATCTAGGTGGATGATAACATAGCTAATCTGTATTTTCAGCAGTCGTTGAGCAAGGACGTCGGTTGTACTCTTATCTACATAATGAGAACAAAGGTGTATGTAAAATACACACAATGTAAATATGGCATAGCACATAACTGTGACAATTGCATGAAATTACTTCCAGGTACATTTTGCATTAGAAACTCGTACAGAATATATGTGAGGTTCCTTTTAATAATAACTAAACAAACATCCGTATTACTGAACAATAGCTATTGTGATTGGTGTCTGCATAGCACAACACTTCCCAATGTTATGTATATGAACAGCAATGACTAGGCAGAATGACTAGCAACACCCTTCACTGAAGCATCACGTGTCTAATTGTAAGCTCACGGGATCAGAATGGCTGCATGTCACCTGGTTATAATCACATTATCTTTCATTTTTATGTCGCTCTGACATTTTCTACAGTACTGTGCAGCTAAGGCGTGACCCAGGGCTGACGCTGCCTATATGTAAATAGAAGGCTTGATGGACTTGGTTAAATATTAGGACGTGTTACAATTTGCAAATAGCTTTCAGGTAGATGAAGGAAAAGATCTTGGTTATGTTCACTGACGATCATGCACAGATAAGTGTTAAATGGATTGCATTCCTGCCGACTGACTTACAAGGTGATGTATGGGCGCAGGATTCAGCGGAAAACATTTTTGCAGTTGGTACTACAATGAGTGTTTTTGTGTAAGGGTATTGTGCGTGGGACATGGCGTACGGTGAACGGGTTAATGGCTCAGGGTTAGAGTGCGGTGAGATCACAAGCAAGCCTCTCTCTGGGTTTATGGTTGCTTTGTGATATCATAGAGGGTAAAGTCACAGAGTCAGGCAGCACCAGCAAGTACAGGCCTGTTCCCAGCACAGAGGATCTCGGCAGGACTGTAGAGTAGTCACACCCAGTAACGCAGGGCGGAGAGGGTCCTTTGACCCTTCTGCAGCACCGCACGCTGTTGATCTATAGTCCACACTATTGTACAGCTGAATGCAGAGAGCCAGAACAGAGAAAGTTTTTTTTCTGGTCTAGGCCGGTTTCAGCTGCCTTTTCTTTTTTCCTATATTTTAAATAAATCCTAATGTCTGTTTTTCCTTACATACCGGCCAACATTTGAAAACAATTTCCAGAACGAGCGTGGTGTCAGGGAGATGGATGATTGCAGGCCGTGTGCACAACATGACAAAAGTCAGCAACTCCCAACATAACCCGAACACCAGCCATGATCATAACACAATTCTGCTACACTCTGTACAGACATAGAACGCTACGCCTCCTATGTGACCTGATTACTAGCACTGTGCAAATGCAGGTTATGATACCAGTCTGTTATGCAGCAAAAGGTGTCCGGCATCCATGGGGTTAACTAGAACACATTGCAGCAAAAGGTGTCCCGCACTTAGGACTTTGAAAAGGACTTTTTTAAAGCAACGCCCAAGATAACCTGACCACCAGCCATGATCTCCTACACTCTGTACGGACACTGCACCTCCTATGTGACCTGATTACCAGCGCTATACAAATGCATATTATAATACCATTTTATTATGCAGCAAAAGGTGTCCGGCATCCACGGGGTTAACTAGAACACATTGCCTCAAAAGGTGTCCCGCACCAAGGACTTTGAAAAGGACTTTTTTAAAGCAACTACCAACATAACCCGACCACCTACACTCTCTGCAGACGCTACACCTCCTATGTGACCTGATTACCAATGCTATACAAATGCAGATTATAATACCATTCTGTTATGCACATATTGGGGATGTGCCCCCTTCAGAAGAAAAACACAGGACCCCCTGCAGTAGATATACGTGAAGATTTTCTAGTGACCGGTTTTCTCGGATAAAATCCCTCCAGTGGCCCCCACCCCTATTGACATCATTTGCCCGTTTGATGCACTATTGGGTCACATAGTCACATGGTCTTTCATACTCACCTGCCTGTATGAACACTTCTCTCCTGAGAAAGCTCTACCCAGCGAAACGCGTTAAGATCCTTATTAAGCAGCGCGGCATCAGCACACAACATGATGAGCAAGTTTCCCTCAATCTCCTACATATGTACCTTGAACTTTTGATGAGTTTGATTACAAGAGACAGGTGTACTGCCGCATTGTCGATATACGGGTTAATAGAGGTGGTTCATATGATACCTGAGAGTTTAAAAAAAGATTTTGGTTATGGATGTATTTAAACATGCGATGTAATAAAAATCATGTTCCTTTTAATATATATAGTTTTATGAAGGACTGCAGCTAACGATCATTCTCATAATCGATTCGTTGTTGCAGCCCTAGTTTTATGTCATATTGGGGTACCCTTAAAGCGCCATTCACCCTATTGGTTCGCCTCTTATATACATTCTATGATGCAGCAAAAGGTGTCCGGCATCCACAGGGTTAACTACCGTAGAACACATTGCAGCAAAAGGTGTCCCGCACAAAGGGCTTTGAAAAGGAACTTTTTAAAGCAACTCCCAACATAACCTGACCACCAGCCATGATCTCCATTGGTAATCATGTCACATAGGAGGTGTAGTGTCTGCACAATGCAGATGATAATACCATTCTGTTATGCAGCAAAAGGTGTCCGGCATTAGTCCGGGTTAACTAGAATACATTGCAGCAGAAGGTGTCCCGCACTGAGGACTTCAAAAAGTGCTTAAAATAGCTCTTTTATTTTCTCTTTAAAAAAAAGCAGCAGCAATTCTGAAAAAAATGGGGACTTTTCCAGCCCGTACTAGCTTTATACGAGCTGGTGTTGACTCAACTCTTTTCAGATTTTATGCAATTTTTTTAATGAGAAATAAAAGATCTACTTTTATACAAAGTACTTTTGGATGTCCTTGGTGCGGGACACTTTTTACAACATAATAAAATGGTATTATAATCTGCATTTGTATAGCGCTGGTAATCACATAGGAGGCGTAGTGTCTGCACAGAGTGTAGCAGATCAGGGCTGGTGATCGGATTATGTTGGGAGTTAGTTAAAAAAAAGGCAATTTAAAGTCCTTGGTGCGGGACACCTTTTGCTGCACTGTGTTCTAGATAACCCTGTGGATGCCGGTGGGTTGGCGACTTCAGCACTTTATTGAGGCTGTTCAGTGTGTACTTAGGGTTGCCACCTGTCCAGGATTCACCCAGACAGTCCAGGTTTTGGATGCTGTGTCCAGGTTTCATGGCAGCAGAAACCCGGACACAAGATGTCAGGCAGAGAGGGGCAACCAAAATTAAGATAAAGGCTACTGCCCCCCCACTGAAAATAGTCTCAACTGTGATAGTTACATATGAATGGGTGGCACTATTTAAATATAAATAAGCCATGTATCACTCTTCCAAAAAAATGACGGCGTGTCGCTAGAATGTTCGGGTTTAGCTTGAAGAAAAGGTGGCAACCCTATGTTTACTCTGCGATTCAATAGACACCATTCTGTTTTAGTCTAAGCCAGCAGTGCTTTGCAACCAATTCCAGTCCAGTATCTGGACAAATGTAAATGACCAGTTTTAGGTAAATTTGAGAAGAGTAAATACCCCTGCCATGATGTATTGCTGTCTGTGATACTGTTGTGGAGATTTTGTCTCACTTCCTGTCCCTGTGGCATTGTTGTCTCTTATCTCATTTTAGAATTTTTTTTCTCAATTCCTGACCCTGTGGCAACAGGTTAAAAAATAAGGGGAGTTGTTGTGATTGGGTCAGAAAGACACTGAGAAGTAGAAGTAATGATAAGTTGACCTACGTTCTAGCCTAACAGGAAGTGAGGGGAAATCTACGCAATGGAACACAGACCAAAAAAAAAATGACATTCATCCCATCCCTGCTCTGGCCAAAACTAAACAAAAACCCAGATCTCCAAAACTGTAGACAGTATTGTTAGGACTCTTGTACATGATACACAATATTAAATACCGAACGCAGAAGATAAAAGCCACTAGCGCCAACTATACACCGTCTTTGAGACGCAACCAACTCCCACAAGATGGCAGCACTTTGACAGTCAGGAAAACTGGAAATCTGGCAAGAAACAAACAAAAGAGTGTAGTGTAGAAGTCTTTATTGATCTGTAGTAAGCAATAAGAATTAACAAACAATGGTGAAAAGCCTGCAGACCACAAACCTCTTCCATCTCACGGCATGGTAGCGCTCTGGTTAACGCGTTTTGAGGGCCAGGCCCCCTGGGTTCTGGAGAAGGGACGTGGCCCCTGAAACGCGTCGACTGTAGAGCTCACATGCAGTGAGATGGTAGAGGTTTCTGGTCTGCATGCCTCACGCTGTGGCTGTTCTTCTATCCCCATACTGCTGTTGTGACTTCTGCTACTGCAGGCTTTTCACCATTTTTGTGAGTACAATTCTTATTGCTTACTACAGATCAATAAAGACTTCTACACTAGGGAGGCACTCTTTTGTTTGTTTCTTACAATATTAAATACATACATACATAAACACATAATATTAAATACATTAAATGTTCAAGCCCAACTTCAAACAAAAACGTTGTTCCGGATAGATTAGTTACAACTACTGACAACTTTTTATTGCTGTGTTTGGGAGATTTCTTTTTACTTCCTGTCTGTTTGATGGGTATCAGATACAATGGCAGATGAGGAGAAATCTCCTTATCAGTGACATAAGAATAAAAACTGTTTTTTTTTTTCTTTTTTCATTAGGCTCGCACACGTGAGCTGTTTAGTGCATTGATGTTGGACAGAAAGTCTTCTATTTGCAACTCAGGTCTGTATGTCCGTGTTTGTTATGTTTGTGTGTATCGTAGGAAGTTGGAACCTGTCATGGGGCATCAGGCGTTCCGGCATGCAGGTCCAGGCCAGGCGTACGTCCAGACAAAGGTAAGCAGACTTTGACTACAAGTATTAGGCTAACGTAGTTAGCAGTATTTGTGGGAGGAGTCTGCGCCTCCTCCGTCCGCTCAAAAGGCACTCACCCAGGCTTCCTAGTACGCAGGGATCCGACGGAGCAAATGTTTGCTGGAGACATAGGCGGATCCCTATGCCAGATATTCCTCTCAGACTGTTTTGAGTTTTGTTTTTGCTGATGGGGGATAAAGTGGCAAGAATAGGGTGATAGATATGATCTGTTTTACAGAACTATTATATATTGTGTGTATGGCATCTAGTGATCCCCCCCTACTACTTGACTATGCTAATGTGGAAGAATCTGAAATGCAATTGTATGCTATACTGATTGTGCATCATGTGCTATTTTATTGTTTTATTCTACTTTGGAAAATTAATAAAATACTTTGAAATGTAAAAACAGTTTTTTTCCAGTAGAATGGGGAATAGCCTCTGTCATTTATAACAATCTCAGGCTTTTATTACTGGGTATGTCCCCACTGGTCTGATTTCCTTTTAATTCCTGTCTAGGTGACAGGTGTCAGACAGAACAGGAAGTGTGGAGAAAAACAATTTTACCAGACAGGAAGTAAGCGAATATTTGCATGAGACGCAAAGACATAAAGGAAAAAGTCAACATGTGTCCTAGCATTCCTATAATTCCCCAAACTATCCAAAACTAAAAAAAATACACTTTAAATAAAGTCTTTTGCAAACACTGTGTACTTGAACAAAGTGAGAACTACATACATGCTGCTCTCTGCTTTGGAGAGGTCTGTAAGGATCCAGCCATATGCATGCAAATGAGGCCAACTTAAGGGGAGCCGGCATCATGCTTCCCTTGGGGCGGTGACGTCCCTGGCAGAGAAGCTAAATGCAATCGGCTCCACAGCCCTGGCACCAGCGTGAGGTCGTCTCTCTAGAGCCGGCCGCGTTTGCATAACTTCTATGCAAGCAGGATTTTACAGGTCCTCTCCCAGGTACAAGGAAGGGGGGGGGAGAGCATGAAGACCTTTGCACTAGATACTATGTACTCTACAGGTGAATGGGAACTATTACATGTGAGAATAAAACATTTTACTTCTAAATCCATGTACATATATCCATACATATAAGTCATTTACTATATCACACTTTTCCTTCCAGAGATTGAAGAGCCGAATAAGCAAAAACACAATTCAATGATAGGCCACAAATACAACTTCAAGCCTATTTCCATCAGTGATTTTGAGTCATTGAACACACTTGCTTTTAGAGTTTGTTTTCCTGACATGCTGTTGCAGTGGGATAGTCCAGTCTAGTTACCCAAGATATTGTCTCAGAGCCCTGAATACACTATAGTCCTATCAATGCACATTAAGGGTCCATTCAGACCTTGGTGTCCTGGTGCGTTGTGTTAACACATGGGCGTCAGTGCATTTTTCTGTACATTAATGTGTATTGCGTTGAAGCGGATCTTAGGCCTGAATTGAAAAACTTGCTTGCAGGAAGGATTTTTTATTGCAGAAAAGATGTACTATGGCTCTTCTGCAGTAAAGGATCCTCACCTTCCTCCTCGCAAGATGCTTTAGAATGTACATGCCTCATTGCTGAGAAGAATTAACTCCCACCCATTTTGACTGGGAATTAAGACCACTCAGTCAAGATGGCCGAAGACTCTGTACCTGGAAGTAGCCAGGTAGAAGGTGGCGGACATTGCATCTCTATAGGGGAGGTGAGAAATTAAGGGTTTATTTACACTTTAAGGCAGTACATTCAAATGAATAGGCTGGCAATGCACCCAAATATCCCAAAATAACGGGCATGCACCATTTTTGGCAATGCATTGCACCACAACAGGTAGAAGATGGCAGACATTGCATCTCTATAGGGGAGGTGAGAAATGAAGGGTTTATTATACTTTAAGGCAGTACATTCAAATAAATAGGCTGGCCATGCACTAAAATATCTAAAAATAATGGGCATGCACCATTTTTGGCAATGCATTGCACCACAAAACACAGTGCGTTACCATGCATTTTGGTGCACTGCAAAGACATGTGCCTTGGAGCTGTGTTGGCTTAGGATGTTAGGGTGCCATTCAGCATAATTGGCAATGTGCTGATGCACAGACTGTAAAATGCACCAAAATCCTTTCTTTTCGTTTATAACAGAGTAGGGAACAGTTAGAACCTTTCTCAGGATTTTATCTGTGGTCTGTGTCTCCATTCAGGGCTATACCCTCACTTCCTGTTCAGACGTGAATAAATCTTTCTGCTAAGCACACAGACTACAACAAACCTTTTTTTGAGTGAAATGGGAAAGGGTTAGAACATATATTAGGGTATATTGACTATTAATGTCTTCCGGCCCAGTGGCATCTGCTCCCCTCTGTTCTTGTCCTGCTTTCACAGGGGCAACTGGTGATATCTCCCTAGTGGGGCCATTGACAGCACTAAATCAAGACGTAAGCACTTCTTATTTTCATTTCTATGGGAAAAAATATTCCTCTGGAGTTAAAGCCCAACTCCAACCAATATAATTTCATTTTAGATAGTCTACTGTCTCAATCTATGTTGGGGTCATCACTTCCTGTCCCAAGGACCCTGCAATCCAGCACGCTCATATATATTTCCAAAGAAAAAAGAAGCTGGATTGGTCACTATGAACAGCAACCCCACATTTGTTCTTGTTTTGTTTTCTGCTCTTTTAGTAAAAGGCCCCCATGTGTTTTGTCTGCCTTCCTGCTCTGCTTTTCTTCTTTTTTTGTCTTCCTTTGTGTGTTTCCTGTTTGCTCTCATTCTTTGTATTTTCTTCAGCGTGTAGTCTCCGTGTGTCCAAAACTTAGTAAAAAAAGATCAACCACTTCTTATTTTTTGCCTGTAATGCACATTTCATCACCTGATCAGGCACCACCATACACTGACCTTGTCTACTATGTGCAAATAAAAGTTTCCAACAAATTTGATCAGCTATTTTTTCTTATGACAATTTTCTAATCTTTCCCCACACATATTACATCAGATACTTGCTAGAAATGGCTGGAACCCTCCGTATTTATTGACATTTTGCTCCATCCGTAAACGAAATTGCGTATAGCTGACATTTGCCACATACTGTGATACCCTAAAAGTTCCTTCAGAGAATGTTTTCCCTATATGACTGTTTATAGGTGTGTATCTCTTGAGGCCCTCTGTCACGTACCTGAGTGGAGACCAACAGTTGAGGAGGCTTCCCTTGCAGCTCGTGTCCCTCAACCCTGAGGATGGGAACAGAGGAGGAGTGACAGCGAGCTGCACGAGTGCCAAGGAGGTAGCAGACACTTATGCCAAGTAGAAAGTACAGAATCAGGAACGGAGGCAGGACAGGCAGGGCCGAGGTCAAGCCGGGTGGGCAGCAGGGTGTTTGAAACAGAAGACAGGAGCGAGATCCAAACGGAAGCCAAGGGTCAAATCCAGCCGAGCAGCGAAGTACAAAACAGGAGGCAGAAGGAAGTCCAATGAACAGGCCGAGGTCAGGAGGCGGGCAGCAATCGAGAATGGTCAGAGGCAATCCAGGTCAAACACAGGAAGTCAGCAAACAAGGCAGAAGCAAGGAACACAGGGGACTAGCTGAAGATCATCCAGCAACTAAGGATATTGCAGGCTGGTTTATATAGGCTAATCCATTAGCAGCAGACATGTAATTTCCTGTGCGCCTGTCGTGCAGAAGTTCGTTGCGCGCACAAGCGCACGTTTTCCAGTTACTCAGAAAACGGGGCCATCTGCATGCGCAGAGGTGCTTGGTGCCTTACACCCTCATTGACCATGGCAGACAATTCCTGCCCAAGCTTTCTTGAGTTTGAGTTCAAGGGGCAATCAGCTATGTTTTTTTTTCCTCCTGATTGACCGCTACTCTATATTCCCCCAGGGAAGCTGGCCCCAGTGATGTCTACTAAGAAAACCTTCTACATATGCACAAAAGTTTGCCCAGTGACAGTGTACATGCTTATACCATTTAATTTAATTGAATGATAGTACAGCAGCCAAATCTTGTATGACCCGAGAGATAAATAACTGTCTGTGGGTATCTTTTTTCTGTTTGCCCTGGCCACTAGCAAGCCTTTCTTCCCACGGTGATAAGAACATGGTTGAGGTTAGCTCCAGCTCAGTGAATGGGAAAACAAAAGACATTGTTATGAGGGGACTATGAAGGAGTGATAAGCAGAGAGGGAGAATCTGCACTGATATGTTTGTAGTGGCCAGTCACACTGATAACTGGACTAGAAGTTATTGCTCTTTAATAGGCACTTATTGAGAACTAATTGAGCAGAGACATATTGTAACATGGTCTACTGCCCTTTGTATTCAGCGCACAGGACAAACGTCTTGGAATCAGGACAAACATTGGCCATGGAGACAGACGGATTCCACAGAGCAGGAATGTTTGAGTACAGGATCTGACGCCCCCTCCTATTATTATTCAAGGTTTTTTGTGTAAAAGAGAACTCTGGAAAACCCATTTAAATAACAATAATGTTAATAACTACTTTAGGACCTATGACCACAGGTGGGCCATACACAGGATGTTTTGCACGTTCATCAACAAATGATCTAGTTAGTATAACTGGCAGTAGAGATGATCAGACGTGCAGAGTGTATCCGTGACCTCTGCTGTTTTTCAAATGGATACCCAATGCTAGTCTATGGGCAGACGGGTGTAAACGGACGGGTGGCTGTTTACACCTGGTTATCCCAGGCTCCAGCCAGGTCTGGAAAAACAAATGGAACAGAGTTGCATTTAGCCAGACCTGATTGTGCCAGATCAGGGGTTATCTAATGTAAAACGGACACGTCTATGTACATCCGACTCTCTATAGACTAAGGTGACCAGACCTTTAAAATTAAATCCGGGGACAGTTTTTTCTAAATTGGCAAATGGTAAAAAAAAATTTAATTGGCATATTTTTCTCAAATTATATATGCAGTGTATTTGGTATGTGTGGTATATGGAGTGACTGTATGATATATATATATATTATATATATACACACACGTTATTTCTCACATTTCATCTCGAGCTCTCGCAAGCTGACTTGCTGGAGTGAAAAGGACATGACACACTGCACGTGAAGGTAGCGCGCCACCACCCCACGCTGCTCCACATGCAGTGTGTCACAGCCTATAGACCGCCAGAGATTTTAGCACAGTGTTAAAGTCTTATGTAGACAAATACATTCTACATGTTATTATTAAAACAATATTCTGGGCTCAAGGTTCCTATAACTAAGTGGAAATATTAAGCTGCTATGCTCAGAGGCGTATTCACTCTTCAATGATATGTAAACTTGCATGCACAGCACTAAATATTCACCAAAAAATATGATATATGTGCAAATTCAAGTGAAAAAGTAAATATAAAAGACGTGCCTTATATAAGCACTAAAACAATCCCAATAGTGATAATAATATGCAAATCAATACTAAAAATGAATAAAAAATAAATAAATAGAACATCCGTGCAATATATAAAAACCTTTAGGGCTTGTTCACAACAAATGCGGCGCGTTCCAGAGCACTAGCTGCTGGAACGCACTGTAATCACACACTAAACTCCCCCCTTCGTTCTGGGGCGGGAGGGGGTACGGTGGTACATTGAAGTCAATGACACCGCAGCCCTGCCCGCAGTGCCTGCGTTCCGGTCCACTGTGTACACAAAAAATAGAGCATGCAGATTTTTTTTGCATTCGCAGTGGAACGGAATGCAGGCAATGTTTTGCCGCGCGTTCAATCGTATTGTGGGCGGGGGGAGTGGCTGCGGTGCCATTGACTTCAATGCACCCACACGCCCCCTCCCGTCCCAGAACGAAGGCGGGAGTTTAGTGTGCGATTACAGTGCGTTACAGCAGCTACTGCTCTGGAACGCACCACAATTGGTGTGAACAAGCCCTGATGCTTTTTATATATTGCACGGATGTTCTATATTAATTGGAATAATATTGGTCACATTTAATTCACTTTATTTGTTCACGGATGTTTTCATACATTTTACTGATTAGAACAACACATTGATTAAAAAAATGTTTTATTTCTACATTTTTAGTATTGTTTTGCATGTTATTATCACAAGGCTGATCCTTTTGGTGCTTATAGAAATGTTATACTAACCCCCCCCCCCCCCTTTTTAAATGATCTTTTTAAAAATTTAATTTAATAAATACCTGTTAATTAAGATCCAGTCCCAGACTTCTCACTCTCTGCTCTCTCCTTCCCTAATGTCACTTCCTCCTACCCAGTCACAGCCACGGAGGAGAAACAGAGAGACGAGGGACCGGAGACAGCGCCGCCCACCACATGCCGCCCACCCGCTGCCAGTGAATCCCAGATGGGTGGCAACCCTATCTAGGGATCAAGTGAGTATAAAAAAAAAAAAATCCGGGCACTCTACCCGGAAATCGGGGACGAATGGTCACCCTATCATAGACCGACATGTGGTCCGGCAGTTTTAGTTGCGATGGAAAAAGTGGACAGACACGGATGTCTCAGCGGTGACATCCAATCCATAGTGTTCCAATAGGAGGGGATCCGTGCACCGATCAGTCCCTGTGAAAGGGGCCTAACTGTGGCACAGCAACAGGTTCATGGTAAAGATTGGTGAAGAACCCCACCCTCGGCTGATAGAGACAGACAAAAAGGAGCTTGCTTCCGCAAAGAGATAAGTGTGAGGCAGCTGATGTGTTATGTAAGTATGTGTCAGGAATTGGCAGTGTGATTTGTGAAGCACGCTGTGTACTTGATATCTGAGGACTGGAGAACACACGCTGTTAGAGCTTTATTCAAGCTTTACTCAAAGCCATTTTGTTAACCAATTACATGTTAGATATGGCACCAAGTAAATCTGTACTACCTAATAAATCATGCAGAAATAACACACATTTGGCCTTATAGTAAAAATAAATCTTTATTGTACAACATTGAGGCTTGCCATAAACATGTAGATTTCTCTTGTTCAAAGGCTGAATGGGAGACATCACTTGATTTCCTGATCCATGTTCAACAGGTAGGGTGGAGCAATCTGCACTGTTGGCTATTGTATGCAGACAGCAACAGAACTCACAGCTGCCTGAATACCTGCAGAGTGAATGCAGTTGATAGGACAGCTAATCATTTTCCACCCAGCTAGTTTGATTTTTAACTTATCAAGTGGGAGGGTGCCAACAGGGTCACCTACATCTCAAATTCAACACAAATCTCCCGGAGTTTAAGCTGTGTATGGCAGGCATTAGGCTAATGTCAGATTGGGGAATTTATAGCAGAGATTAACCACTAATTAACATTGATTTGTAGATAGCGATTTGTCACTGCTACAGCATTAAGTTGGTGGGCTCTACTACAAATCGCGTTTTACTTCCGTGATGTGTAGCTAAGCCCATAGAAGTTAATGGAGAGCAATTGGCGGTGGCGATCTTTTCACTGGCATAAGACACTGTTAAAGCTAATCACTGAGCGACAGATACAGATTGCTGAATAATTAGCCAGTTAGGGATTCCATAGAAAATAACTATGAATGTATGTGCTTTAAAAAAAGTGTGTGTGTGGGGCGGGGTGCTCTGTGAATAAATCACCTATCTGACATCACCTCTAAAGTAGTGCTACACTTTTTTCAGCACTGAATCCAGATCAAATAAATACTGTATACAGCAAAGTGTGACTCAAGCACTCAGTCATCATGTTTCCTAACAGCTGGCTCTCTCAGCTCAGCTTCCCTAAACTTCCTGTCCAGTACAAGATTACAAGGGACAGAGCAGTCTCCAGCAGCCGTCCATCTACTAGCATGGAGAAGGGGAGAGGGAGAAGGGGGGATCAGGGGGCAGGGAGAAAGGAATGGCTTGCCTTGCCGTGCCTGTGGAGACACACACATCTTGCAAGGGAAAGGAGTCACTTTAAAACAGGATATCAGTGCCAGTGCTCAGGGACCAGCTGATTCTACAGGAAACTGTAAGTTTTAAAGATCAAGGAGCAGCATCCATAATAAGTGATTTTGTCAGCATTTGAACTATCTTAAAAACCTTTTGACTTTAATATAACTTTAACCACACACTCAAGCTAAGATTCCTCTTGTTCAGCACCGCAGGCTTTGTCAGCCATCTTCCAACATACTAACAAGCAGTGACTGCAAGAAACTCCTCATTAAAGTTATAAAACTAAATGGAAATTTATACACACGCTGCTCCATTCAACATCCACCCAAACCAACACTTTGAGTTCCCATGACAAGATAATGGTATTGTGACAGGCAGTATCGTTAAGTATATAGTCTCCTGCTTACTTTGCCCCCAAGAAATACGAAGAAACTGTTTAATAACTAACCTGTACTTTCCTACATTATTACCACCCAGCATTAACCCCCCATGACACCTCTCCCTCCCATTGCACTAATGACAGACCTGACTGCTGGGAACAGTTTCACTCTAAGTCCATTAAAATGCTGATGTTTAATGGGCGGCCCCTGTGGGCATCTCACGTTGACCACTTTATTGTTTGGTGTGGGAACTTGTAAAGAGCATGTAATAATGTCACTCAAACCCTGCACACACCCCAGACCCCTCACTGTGGTCTATATTGCATTGCAATGCCACACTAAACCCTTCATCCCCTTCATTGCAAGATGTGTATTCCAGCTTAACATACATTCACTTTTTATCTGCAGGGTGTAAGCTTTTTAAGTCTCTTTTGCTTCAACAAGAGACTTGAGTGAATTTGCAAAGGCTGCATTTTCTTAGGCTTTGGAAAGGAGAGGCCTTTATTACACCCCAGAGGCATTTTATTAGCAAGTTATTAGCAAATTGCTAACACTTGTTCATGTAGTTTAAAATCTTATCACCTCTTTCAGGGCACATTCACATATATGCATGTGTGTTATAGACATGCAGACACAAAAATGCATATACATTAAAGCGCGTCAGCGCACGATGATGCGCATTACAACATGTACTGCAACATACGTGTCTAGCTGTGAATGTGCCCTTAAGGTTCTTATTAGCTTTGACTGTCATATAATACCTTTTATCTTGCCTGGCTTGGAAGATGCTCAGGTTCCCTATTGGCAGACATCCCAATAAAGATAAAAGTATCCATAGATATGAGATGAAAGTCTTTTTCATCGATATTTAACAACATACTCCCCCTCCGAAGCTTGCCGCCTGGCGACTATCAGCAATGACAAACAGTTAATTAAAGAGTTAAAAAGCTTGGCCTTGTCAATTGATCCATCAGTTTCAATTGATCCCTTGTAATAGGCTGGTTCCAGGCTTATGCTGCATGCTCTGACCTGAAGATTACCTGAACGCACTTATAAGTTAAAGCGAACCTTTCACTAAATATTAGAGTTCTGCATGCTGATCATTTCGCATTCGTTAGTTAAACAAACATTATTTTATTTTGCATACAATTGCTGTTTTTTCACTTCCTGGTTGAGAGGCACTCATGATGTAGCCCTGGCCTCACAGATGCATCCTGGGAAGGCTACATCACCAGTGCCTGCCTGAGAAATCTCATCTGTAAACGGCAAAATCTCACAAGATCTCATGGGGATAGGCAATTTTCCCCCTAAGATGATGTGTACTGTCACATGTTCCAGGAGGCAGTTCCAGGAAGTAAACGGGGATGGATAGGGAGAAAAAGAAAAATAAGGTATGCAAAGAATAAAAAGATGGCAATTATATATAAATATCTGTTGGTAGATTGCCATTGCCAAACATTTCTAAAAGTGCCTTTGTTGTCATTTTTAAGATAAGGGTCAAGTTCCTCTTTAACAACACTACAACCCTCTAAAGCTGGCCATACACCAGCAGAATTTCCTTTGAAAATGTTCATTTTAGGACAAGTCGTTCAACTTTCTACTGGTTAGTGGGGTATAATTGGCATTCATTTTTAAATGTAGTGACAAGGAAAATCAATGGAAAGGATGCAAACTTTGTCCAGTTTCTTACCTGAGCAAACAAAATTCTAAACGTGAATGTGATTATCCTTCAGGAAAATAACTTACATATTCAATGTGCATGTGATAGGGACAAAAGAAACCTGTTTAATACATCTGGGATTCCATTCAGGTAGCAGGTCTAAATGACGATGTTAAGGGCTTTCAAACTAAATGAGTTGACTCAATGATGGCAAAATGAAATGCTCTGACGAATGATTTCTAATGAAGGTTCAGATGAAGTTCTAACACTGTATAGACAGCTTAAAAGTTTACCTAATAGGCAGCTGGATTGTGCTTGTAAGATTAACTGCCCTCTAAAGCCTATGAGGAGATTAATTCTGGCCTTAGCCCCCCATAGACACTATAGTGTGGTTAGACATGCGGGTATGCTCTGATGGGTCTCAAAAACCTAAGTATACTGAATACAAAAGGTTGGCTTGGATAAGCATTTATATTAAACCTATGCAGAGAAGGGGGGAAGGTGTGTGCATGCAGCTTCTGGTTTAAATAATAGCAAATTAATTCCCCAAAGAAGCTTCTGCTGGCAGAATTTTTGGGTACTGTTTTTGATAGTATTTCCTAGACATTAGTGTCACCAGAGTCATTCTACTTTACCACCTTTGATTACAACTAAAGGTATCTGCTATGACATAAAAGTGATCATAGATAGATATATATACATTAGGATAGGCCTTGTTCATATGCATGCGCACAGCCATACAGCATGCACATCTGTTCAGAAAACCTGCGCCCGGAACGGACTGGTGCCGCGTGCAGCCCCCTTTACATCTCTATGACAAAATGCGGCAATGCACAGCTACACACCAACCTGAACTTGCACATCCGTACATCCGATGCACTCCCTTGGACAGACAAAGTCTGCAAGTTCTGTTCAGCGTGTCGCTGCGTGCATCTACGTCCTATCAGAGATGTACAGGCAGCTGCACGCCGCTACACGCAGCACCTGTCCCTCATGGGGGACAGATGTGCACAGCCGCTGTAGGGCTCTGTACATCTGTGTGAATGAGGCCTTACTGATTGACGGCCAACTCTTAAAGCCGGTCTACTCCCTCTTATTTTTTCCCTCCAAGGAAGGTGCCACCTTAGCCTGCATTTGAATTGCAGTCGCCATGATAGTGCACTTGTGATGAGCTATAAAACCAGCCATTTGAGACTTGAAAGTTCGATTGAGAGCTGAAATAAGCACACCTTGAGAGTTGGCATGCCTTGAAAGTAACTGTTTTAGGGGACCATTAAATTGGTGGGTCTAGTTCCACTTTAATTGATCTCCAATTTTTTTTTTTTCTGTCTAGTGTAGGTTTCGGTCAAAAGCATTAGATTAAAGAACATAAGTTAACTTATCTGTAGTTACCCTGTAATGCTTTTCTTGTTTGTGGTTATCTGGCCCATTAGTAGCTGCTTGTAGCATTCGCTATGATGTTAACTTTTAAACAGATCAGAGAAGAGTACACGGGTGTGACAGATGACGTCGCTTATGATAAAGAACAGTCTAATGTAGCACGAGGCAGCTGTGAGAACCTGTCAAGACAGCTGTCATCTGGCATAGCCAATGCTTCCATCGAGTGCTGGAGGCTGCCTGACTCCAGAAGCAGTGTTAGATCCAGGGAAGACATGTCACGGTGCTTGATGCTGTAGATGGGCTCTTCCTGGAAATAGCACAACTTCTGGGAGTTGGGAAGCAGTAACCTTCAACATTGTTTGAGAGACTTGACTTTAACAGATAACAGCCATCTACATAAATACTGTATCTTTCAATATATTGTATTTGTCTAGGTTTTACAGATGAAATAAGAGATGATACGTGGATTATGGGAACATGTCAGTGAAGGGAAAGATGAGGGTAAAGATAGGACACTTTTAAGAAATCCCCACCAGTCTGTATAGTTATGTGTTCCCATTCACATAGCATACCTAAAAATAAAAATAAAAACGATTTCTTTGCTTTGTAGTTCGCTACTTTGGAGCAGGATTATGCAGAGGACTGCAAGCTATTCGGAACAATTTCAAAATGCAATTAGAGGGACAAGCTGAGGGAAATTGCAGTGTACCCTCCAAGCCTGGAGATCTTTAACCCTTTCTTAGAACAGGCAGCATTGAAATCTAGTTTAGAAGTGATAATCAGAACTGTCCGCATAGTACAAATGGGGTATTATGGTAAACATAACTCCCCACCCCCTACAAGAGGAAGGGGCATGCTAGGTTTTTAAGCAAGTAAAAAGCAGGAAAAAGGTAAGCAGTAATTTTTATTTAATTTTTCAAGTTATATTTGAATGTAAACAATAGTAGGTATTATCGTAAAGTGGAACTATTCTTTAGAGATCAACTAGACCTAAAGCTAATGTTTCCATTGTGTGCCCTTGCAGGCAAGCTGAGCCACATCCTGCTTTCATATCTATCGTAATGGACCAAATACCCCCCATAAAAAAATGTTCCTCTCCCCCATCTGCTCCTGCTAACTTGCATTTTAAAAGCGAATGCTGGGTCCTGGCCTTTTACAAATGAGTCAATAATGGCAGCTCTTATATTTCAACATTTACATGTTCAAATTAAATAGACCTAAAAAAAAACCTACTGCATGTGTAAAGTGCAGGCATATAGAAGTTCTTCCATCACCCCAGTGTTGTAGCCAAATGCCAGGCCATTCTGTTGAAGTTCCAATGGCTTTTGGGTACTTTGAGAGCATGCCACTAACTTCTACCCCAGCAAATTCCTATTGGTTCATCACTTTGAAGGGCTACTCCTCTGGCCAAAAGGAATGTGCTGGTTGTTTTGTCTGGCAAAATATTTGTAGTTCTTTTCAGCCAGTCTTATGTTACCCACAGTTCTGCCATACTGCATAGCCAGGAGAGGGACCTTAGTTTGTCACTCCCAGCCTGATTGGACAATGACTGAACATCACTGCAATGATCAGGTTATCCTTCAGCTCTCCCCTCCCCAGTCCCTTAAAAAACATTTTAAATTCAAGATACTTCCACAGGATAATGTTACATTGGCCCATATTACATGCTCTCCCTTTATACTTCTTAGTTCTAGTGTGCAGAGGATCATGAGATGCTAATATAGGTCAGATTTCTGGAACTTATATTAGCAGTAGCAAAAAATACCTTTTGCAATTTTTATGTGAGTACTTAACTGGATTAAAGAGTGTTTCTATATGTTTCTGGAGTTCACATTTAAAGTGACACTAAACTCAGGAGTTAAATCTTAAAAATACATTCAAGTACCTTAATTATTAACAAAAATGTATCTTATTTGTGTATCAATCAAATCGTCTCGGAATTGGTGCTGACACTGTCCTTCCTTCTGGAGAGTGGCTACTTTTGTTCTCCATGGTCCCTGTGTGTGTTGTAAAGTAGTCACCACTCCAAGCTTACTCCTGTGATGGCCTACAATCTCACTTGTAGTTTACTCATTTGTATTGAGATTGTAGTCCATCGCGTTAGCGAGCTTGGAGCGGTGACTATTTTACAACATACACAGGGACCATGGGGAACAAAAGTAGCCACCCTCCAGAAGGAAGGACAGTGTCAGCACCAATTCAGAGGATTTGAGGATCTGAAATTCCACTTTCTAGTTATATAGTATTTTGTTTTGTAATATTCATGAGATTTTTTTTTAATTGCTAGTTTTTACCTATTGTTTGAGATAGGACGTTTTAAGCCCTTTGGGGCCCATCCACTCCAGATGCATTGGGCAAAGATGGCCAGTGCAGTCTCAAGGCATAGACACAGTCACAGTCAATGAATAAGCAATGAGCACAGCTAATGAAGGGTGGGAATGAGATTTGAAAGCATTTAAGTGAGGAAAAAAGGTAGTGACGGCGGAGGGAGAAACGAAGATGAAGGTGTCCGCAAGCAAAATAGAGCGATTTGGGATATTAATGAGGATGGACGTGACCGGAGGGATGTAAGCGAAGGAGGAGTGGTTTGGGTATTGCTGAACGAAGGAGAAGGACTGGGATTAAGCATGTAAGGACAACCAAGAGTACGTAAGCGTGAATAAGTAATCGCGTGCACGCACGGTGTTGCTTGTATAGTGTGACATCAAGGACTGGGGATACAGAAGGGATCATTGTGGGAGGAACATAAAAAGCAGCCTGAAGATACACTCGATGACGTATAAACAAAAGAAATGCGAGGGAGGAATAGATCTGAGACATGGGCCTGAGAAAAGAAAATGTATATTTAGAATCTGAAGATTTCTCTGCATCAGTGATTGTTCTGAAATAGATCAGGAGGATATGAGAAAGATAACAGGCCGAATCCTTCTTCCCTCCCTGACAGCGGTGGCCCCCAGAACAATACTCAGTCTCTCCCATCTCCCTAGCTCTGTTTTGTCTCTCCTGACCATCATCTGACGTGTGATTAATGAGGCGTCCTGCCGCACACAAAGCACATAGAGCCCCTCAGCTACTTCCATCCGATTTATTTTTTTTCTGCCTCGCAAAAACATTATTTCAGGCAAACAATAGATGCCCTGGTGTGATCTGCAGCTCTCATGAAATCTCTTTCCATCCAGTGACCGGTTGGAGATCTCTCACTGGGGCGTATCATTGTGTATTCTGATCACCAGCCAAGAAATATCATTCATCTATGTAAAAACTATGTTTATATTTGTAGGGATTGTAGCTTTGTATCGCACGCTGTGTTTTATCTTTATTTGTTTACATGTATCTACTGATGTCGATTCAGCGTTTGCTTACATTACGTCTGCTTATATTACATCATAGGTTGCCCACCCGTGAGACTACTTGTGCCAAAGTTGATCGGTGAACGTGAACAAATATTGTTTTGTGCAGGAGTGAGTGATCATTGGAATAAAGGGTAATTAAAGTGGACCTATAAGCGAAGGTTCACGTAAAGTTATGTTAACAATATTTATAATAGTAATAACAAAGACTAATGGAAGGCTGAAATTCACTTATTGCCGGAGAAAATGTTGGTCTAGGTTCCATTTAGTGTTGGTCACATATGGGAAGCAATTATAGACTAAGCTCCCCTACCTGATGGGGCTTGGATAATCCTGGCACAAATGTCATGCTCTCTCACCTCTCAGGTAAGGAACCATTGACACCAGTGATATTTTCAGTTGTTTGTAAGAGGCATGCTTTACATAGACCCACAGTGTAA
Organism: Nanorana parkeri; assembly: GCF_000935625.1. Classification (NCBI taxonomy): domain Eukaryota; kingdom Metazoa; phylum Chordata; class Amphibia; order Anura; family Dicroglossidae; genus Nanorana; species Nanorana parkeri. Next base: position 755,776 of record NW_017306854.1, on the reverse strand, counting down.
CAGAGCATTCTTTCCACTGATGACCAAGGGAATGGAGGATTCTTCCCACTAACCACCAATGAAGGGGCATTCTTCCCACTATCAAAGTAACTTATTCACTAGCCATCTATATAAGGCAGCAACACAATGACCATCAATATGAGGTGGTACTACACTCACCATCAATATAAGGGGCACTTCTTCACTAACCACCAACATAAGGCAGCACTACACTGACCATCATTGTAAGAGGACACTACACTAACCATTTTACTACACTGACCACTCTGCACCCAGTCACGTGTCGGCATTAGTGAAGGGAGTCCGGTACAGTGGATATTTATGCCCATCCATTACTCATTTTCAGTCCAGGGTTGGTACCATAGCTTTATGTTAACATTTGAGTATAGCTCCACTTCATATGGAAAACATGCCCCAAAACTGTAAAGACTCAAACATTTTGAGTATCACTCATAAGCACAAAATTCTTTCCGAATCCAGTCAAACAGAGATTGACAGCCTAACTGTCATCTCATGTTTATGGTTACCTTAAGGGTTTGCAGACTTTATCTCACAACAGTATAAATCATTTTCCACTGTTTTGGAAAAATACTCTTCAGTTTAGGTAAGAATTGGGTTCTGAATGCCACTGACCCAGTTTTTTTACTACACTACTTCTGCTACACCACTGAACATCATCATGGAGCCTACACAATTATCTGAGCATGACAAAGATTTTAATGATCTATACTTTTAATTAAAATAAATGGAATATGCCAAACAGAAGCTGAAAACCTTGTCCCTATCAGGCCTCGAAGATTTGGAAACAAGCTTCTCCGGCAGTATTCACAATATTATCCGTGGATGTTCTGCTTATGACATAATTGGTAATGATCTAATTACGGTCCAATAAAAATATTCAGATAATGCTGTGAATTAAGCTAATGAAAAAATTGCCAGAATTGGTGGAATTAGGGCAAATTGTTAATGGAAGGTGATACAGATAAATCCCTCATGCTGCTGGGACACAAGCTGAAGTTAACTGTAAGACGTCTGTCTCTTCCATCACAGATTGAAAGCTTTCTCCTTACAGCATACCCAAACACAAGGATTGAACTTTGCAAGACTTCACACTGGAGAGACTATGTTGTGTATACTGCGGATTGGCCAAAGAGGCCCCTCACAGGGGATTTTCTTCAGAATATAGAGAGGGGAAACTGAAATGATTTAATTAATTCCACAGAAGATTGGCAGTTGTGCTTTGCAGAATTAATTCCCTGCTTCATTATGAAAGTGCCCATACTTGTTTATTGAGCAAGCGAAATGATTTTGAATTAATCTTCAAATAACTGAGTGGAAAGATACCTGCTCAGTCATTGAGTGAGCAGGATAGAAAACATGGTGGTAAAAGAACTGAACTAATATGTGGGTACCAGACCTGTTTTATACAGTCCATGGATTTGGGACAGATGCTAAACATCCGGCCATAAATCTGATTAAAAAAATGCACATTTATAAGGCCCAGTGGTTGCTTTACAAACCTCATCACGTGACTTGTCAAAGTTGTGTGACCTGCCACTTCTGGGATCATGGAGTGTTCGCTGCAGTGTTATGCAGAGTACACTCTGTGGGACACCACAAGCTCCACAATGCAGCCTCATTTTATCAATGGCAAAAAGGCAGGAGCAGTAGAAGTGAACACTTGGGTGTCTGACAGACAACAATATACACTCCCTGTTACAAATGAGCCCCTAAATGTATAGTTTGCATGCTCCATGAAAAACTGAAAGGCTATAGAACTGTGAGCTAAGAGACTGGACTTGTTATGCTGGGCCCATATGCCGTTCATTGCTATCCCTGCCTTCCCCTATATCTGCTGTTCACTGCCATCCCTGCTTTCCTCTATATGTTCTCTTCACTGCTATTCCTGCCTTCCTCTATATGTTCTCTTCACTGCTATCACTGCCTTCCACTATATCTGCACTTCACTGCTATCACTGCCTTCCACTATATCTGCACTTCACTGCTATCCCTGCCTTCCACTATATCTGCGCTTCACTGCTATCCCTGCTTTCCCATATATCTGCTGTTCACTGCTATCCCTGCCTTCCACTATATCTGCGCTTCACTGCTATCCCTGCCTTCCGCTATATCTGCTCTTCACTGCTATCCCTGCTTTCCCATATATCTGCTGTTCACTGCTATCCCTGCCTTCTCATATATCTGCTCTTCACTGCTATCCCTGCTTTCTCATATATCTGCTGTTCACTGCTATCCCTGCCTTCTCATATATCTGCTCTTCACTGCTATCCCTGCTTTCTCATATATCTGCTGTTCACTGCTATCCCTGCCTTCTCATATATCTGCTCTTCACTGCTATCCCTGCTTTCTCATATATCTGCTGTTCACTGCTATCCCTGCCTTCTCCTATATCTGCTGTTCACTGCTATCCCTGCCTTCCTCTATATCGTCTATTCACTGTATGGAGTGTTCGCTGCAGTGTTATGCAGAGTACACTCTGTGGGACACCACAAGCTCCACAATGCAGCCTCATTTTATCAATGGCAAAAAGGCAGGAGCAGTAGAAGTGAACACTTGGGTGTCTGACAGACAACAATATACACTCCCTGTTACAAATGAGCCCCTAAATGTATAGTTTGCATGCTCCATGAAAAACTGAAAGGCTATAGAACTGTGAGCTAAGAGACTGGACTTGTTATGCTGGGCCCATATGCCGTTCATTGCTATCCCTGCCTTCCCCTATATCTGCTGTTCACTGCCATCCCTGCTTTCCTCTATATGTTCTCTTCACTGCTATTCCTGCCTTCCTCTATATGTTCTCTTCACTGCTATCACTGCCTTCCACTATATCTGCACTTCACTGCTATCACTGCCTTCCACTATATCTGCACTTCACTGCTATCCCTGCCTTCCACTATATCTGCGCTTCACTGCTATCCCTGCTTTCCCATATATCTGCTGTTCACTGCTATCCCTGCCTTCCACTATATCTGCGCTTCACTGCTATCCCTGCCTTCCGCTATATCTGCTCTTCACTGCTATCCCTGCTTTCCCATATATCTGCTGTTCACTGCTATCCCTGCCTTCCTCTATATGTTCTCTTCACTGCTATCACTGCCTTCCACTATATCTGCACTTCACTGCTATCCCTGCCTTCCGCCATATCTGCGCTTCACTGCTATCCCTGCCTTCCACTATATCTGTGCTTCACTGCTATCCCTGCTTTCCCATATATCTGCTGTTCACTGCTATCCCTGCCTTCCACTATATCTGCGCTTCACTGCTATCCTTGCCTTCCGCTATATCTGCGCTTCACTGCTATCCCTGCCTTCCACTATATCTGCTGTTCACTGCTATCCCTGCTTTCCCATATATCTGCTGTTCACGGCTATCCCTGCCTTCTCTTATATCTGCTGTTCACTGCTATCCCTGCCTTCTCATATATCTGCTGTTCACTGCTATCCCTGCCTTCCGCTATATCTGCTGTTCACTGCGATCCCTGCCTTCCGCTATATCTGCTGTTCACTGCGATCCCTGCCTTCCGCTATATCTGCTGTTCACTGCTATCCCTGCCTTCCCCTATATCTGCTATTCACCGCTATCCCTGCCTTTCCTTATATCTGCTGTTCACTGCTATCCCTGCCTTCTCCTATATCTTCTGTTCACTGCTATCCCTGCCTTCCGCTATATCTGCTGTTCACTGCTATCCCTGCGTTCCCCTATATCTGCTCTTCACTTCTATCCTGCCTCCACCCATATCTCCTGTTGAATGGTGTCCCTTTTCTTTTTGTCTGATGTTAGCTCCTACCAAGGTCCAGCTTTTTTGGTGTTTGCTGATCTCTGTCTTCTCCCTTACAAGCAGTTGAAAGATGCCCTGCTTTACTTACCACCTTCACTGTAATTGTGCTTCATTACAATGCCTCCCTTCACCTACTTTCCCAAACCTAGTTGTCATTAGTATTCTCACCTTAACTCAAACCAACCGAGATCACAATCCCTGCCCTGGAACTTACACATTCACATTATAGCAGCCGCAAAGTGCTCTTATGGTCATGTTGGGTGGAATGTCAGCCATTGCGTATGTAAATGACTTGTGTAAATCAAGGTGTGGTTCACTGCTTTGCATCAGAAGACCATTAGCAAAACGTAACCAACAATGCATTAGAGTATTCTGGCGTCATGAAAGGCATACGCTCATTTCTTAAACACAGTTATTTGAACACAAAGCTGAAGTGTGAAAGTTTCCATCTTGACGGCTGTTTTTAAATTTCATGAAAGCTCACTACAAAGCGTAAAAGGTGTAATTGTGACCTAGGAGATTATGGGTTTCAGTAGGGCTGTGATGTATTTTACTTCTTAAATTCCCTTGCATATGAAAATGGATCTGTAGAACTTGAAAAGTTGCAGAGAATCTCAGAAGTGACCATAGACGAGGAAAGTATGTTGACCCTGCTAGGCTGTGCCATGTGACTGACATTCTGTGGCATCGGCTGACCCCGTCAAGCACTTTACCTAATCACCGGCCCCAGGCTTTGTACTTGAAAGACATCCTACCTGTCTTCCAGATGTGGAAAACTCTGACCTCACCTCATGGGAATTCCTATTTTTTTTACATTTTCCACATTATTTTTTCCACAACATGCTATAATTCCCCCTTGTCAAGAAGATAGCAGAGCTTTTTAATCTCGCTGTTATTTCATTAACAGTTCATTAGAAGTCTTTGAGGATGTATCTGTAAAGCAGAGATATACTTGCCTGCCTTGTTTAATTCATATATGATGCCTGCTTGGTATTTAACACACACTCGTCCACCATGTTTTGCACATACACAAGAACCTCAGTCTTATCAGTTTAAATTCCATCCGTAACCTCCATCTTGAGATATACAATATTTATATTTATTTATTTATTTTGCTTATTGGACATATATGTTCGAATTTTAAAAATAAAATACCTGTAGCCTTAGAGCTTTCACCTCACAGTTGATCCAAAGGAAGGCAAAAAAGTACAAAATGGGACTTTTACCTCCTTTGTTAATGTTCTCTTAATCTCCTCTTAACTTTTCCGCTGGGTTACCCTCAATAAACATACACACTTCCAGCAAATCTAGTTGTGTTCTCTATTAATCCGATCCAATGCTGCACGCCCAGTCCTGCGCCACCATCTTCCTTTCTTACGTCATTGGGAGACGGCTGTCTCTTCCTGATTCTTCAGCTGACCTCCTGATTACCCAGCACTGAATTCTTCCTCCAGCGCTGCGTGGAAGTTCATGCCTCCTGGGATATGTGACATGGATATACCAGGAGGCTGCTGGAGCGGGGTTACACGTCATTCTCTGCTCGGTGAGAATCAAGACGGGGGCTGGGGGGACAGTAAATATGGATAAACAAAAAATAAATACTGTAAAAAGGTCAGCTTTTTAGGATTGTGGAGACAGAAAATTGGAATGGTCAAAAAATTTAATTTTTGTGCAAAGGTCTACTTCAAAGGAAAAGGAGAGTAATATTCTTCCCAATACTTAGACCCGGTGAGGGACACTGCAGATGTCACAGGTCGGCTCTATTGCTGAAGAACTAAGTGATCGCAAACCGCTGATCACTCAGCTGACGGCTTCTCCCTTCAGAGATCGGTGTCAGTCAGTCACCACACCCCGCAGTGATTTCCCCCTCCCCTATCTGTTCCTCCAGCACTCATTGGAGAGACAGACAGGGGAGTGGCGGGCACAGCTGGCTCTAGAGAGGCAGTGCCAGCTGCCAATCAGTCAGTAAGGTTTTGTCAGGATCTTTCCCACCTGCAAACACGGCTCTGCACTGTCAGCATATTGCAGGCAGTAGCTGCTATATGCTGACTTTGGGTCATAGGAGGACATTAGTAAAAATCCTCCTGTGATCCAAAAGAGAACTAACTGCCAAAAAAAAGGTTTGGCTATAGTTTTATTTTAAAGTGAAGTTATATTTGCCCCAACAGTGAAAGAAATCCTTCTTGATCCCCAAAAGCAATCAAATAACTCCCTGGATCAACACAAACACCCGTTTGTGCTTGTTTACAAAATTAAATAAAATTGCTTTTGCCTGTTGGTCTTCTTGTCCAGATGGGGGTCGTGCTGCCAGTCACACTGATTGCCTGTTCTGGGCAGCACTTTTTGTTTCAGGTAATTTTCATATCAGAGGGACAGTGAGTCATTGCAATTGAACTGTTTTCCCAATGATGATATCATCACTATGTAAAAGGCTGTAATAGACATGAGATGACTTCAGCCAGGTTGAACAGACACTGGTGGGACAGACACTAATAGAGATCCTGAGGAAAAACAGAGAACAGACAAATTAGTAAAATGATCTGCTCCCTCTTCACTGTATAGCAACAAAATACCTCTGGGTGAGCATTCATGTTAATTCCAAAAACACCTTCAAACGGATGTGTCATGCCTGCTTATCTGTCGTCTGCTGCCCATGGCTGCAAATATGTTATGTAGTTTCTAACAACACCTTGTGTTGTTTTCATCCTTTTGTGTTATGAAAATTATTAAAGTTTATCAATTCTTTGGATGGTTATATCTGTTTGATATGTGCAAAAATATCCTGCCAGAAATCCTGTGAGCTGATCATTGCCAGTACTCTCTGCCTTTGCTCACCATTATCAGTTACTACGTTCCCTGATACCTCTGAGGCCTACAGAATAATGCCCTTCAAATTATGTTATTTAGACGAGATTGTGTGTGTTTTGTAGTCCTAACACACTTCCTGTTCTAATGTAGAAATACTGCCAGTCTATAAATATGGAGCGTGAGCATTTGCACCCCAGTATAGAAGGTGCGCCACTGGCGTGACCAGCAGGTAAAAATAAAGAAATATAATAATAAAGAAACAAAACAAATGCAACCACCCTATCTAAGGACTGGTAAGCTGCAATACATTCAATTTCTGTTCTTGGGTTTAATTACTGTTTAACATTGCATTTATGTTTACCGTACCCCCTACAATAGAGCGCCATGAAATATGATGGTGTTACATAATTATTGATATATATATATATATAT
>NW_017306854.1:724481-748331 GCF_000935625.1 Nanorana parkeri | reverse complement strand
TGTTTTTTTTACATCTTGGTTACTGGACTAATACGGCTTACCCATTTATATTACACACTATATATATATATATATATATATATATATAATGTGTTCTGTCCAGCCCTGTATATAATAAATACAAACACACTACTCCCTCTGTGTACATTACATCTACAATATATGATTTGTTTACATGTACCTAAGTTTGTTGAGTTTCAAGCACCTCGTTTGGAAAACTTGCTGCTACTTAAATGGCGTTCCTGTATACACATTGCGCTGTGTTTGCACAAACAGTGGCACACTCACAATCACATAGCTCCCACCGCTCCCCTCCTCTTCCCTAGTCACCTTTCACCTCTTCATAATAACATAAGTAATCAAATCTTTCTTTGGAAGCATTTAGAGGCTTCCTGTATCCTGAGTGTACCTTTGTCAGACCACCCAGAAATGTCCCCCCTGGGCTGCTATATCATACAGCTCACTGCCTTATATCACCGAACTGCACCCAACAGGATTAAAGAACCATACTGACATCTGCGCCAACGTACGTACGACAAGCCCTGCACATGACTCGAGTGTCCCCTGAGCCAACCGCACACTCCATTCTACAATATTACATAAACCAAACCAGTTTCTTCGGGCTGGCCTCTGTCCAATGTAAACACAATAATTCCTCAGCCGATCGCTGACCTCCACACCCCAGTGCCGAGAAAATCTCAGGACAATCAAGTTACAAAATCAACTACTTCCAGTAAAAGCCAGTGCGATATATTCAGCCCTTGTTATAAACTGGAAATTCAGAGGAACACTACTTGCCTTAAAGGCATTGTTGGTAAAAATGCTTTTTTTTTTTTAAATTTAATTGGGTAAATATTTCATATTTAGATTTTCAGGAAATGCTTAAATGCTTACATTTTAAAAATGCATTCAAGCACCTTAACTATTAACAATGCTGGATCTTATTTGTGTATCACTCAGCTGTAGATCCTCAAATCAACTCCGAGTCAGTGCTGACACTGTTCTTCCTTCTGGAGGGTGGCTACTTTTGTTCCCCATGGTCCATGTGTGTGTTGTAACCACCGCTCCAAGCTCACTCCTGTGATGGACTACAATCTCAATACAAATGAGTAAACTAAACATGACATTATAGTCCATCCAATTTGGAGCGGTGGCTACTTTACAACACACACAGGGACCATGGAGAATAAAAATAGCCACCCTCCAGAAGGAAGGACAGTGTCAGCACCAATTCAGAGTTGATTTGGGGATCTACAGCCGAGTGATGCCCAAATAAGATAAATTTCTGTTAGGGATGTTCAAATACCAGTTCAGACACCAATGCCGATACTTGGCATTTTCACGAGAACTACTTAGCTCTGGTGCTCCACCACTGTCATGAAATCATTAGTCTGTATTGTTTTAGAAAAGCTGTCACATGACAATAAACAAAAATGTATCAGTACTTGTATCTGAGAGGACTTGGACAAGTATCAGTACTTGTACTTGAAAACATTGTATCAGTGTATCACTTATATATATTTATTAAATTAAAAAAAAATGTTTTCTAGTGTATGCCTTTCCCTTTCCCATTGTGCTTTTTACTTTGTAAATATGCACTGTATATTTCTGAAGTTTTTGGTAGCGTAGGGAATGGTTAAAGTGGACCTTTACACTCAAAAATCAAATTCTACCAATGCATCCCTCTTATGTATGATGATTAATAATAACAGACATGTCAGGTGTAAAATGCTGTGATTGTGAAATTCTTACACTTCCAGAGCATTCACTTCCTGCTTTGAAAGGGCAAAATGACTTCAGTGAAATGCATCCTAGGATTGCCTTGTCATCAGCAGAGTATTGCTGGGAAATCTCATCTGTAGTCTCAGGAGATCTCAGGGAAAGGCATTTTTCTTCCCCTGAGATGATGTGCATGGTCACGTGTCCTAGTCACATGTCTATTCACATGTGCCAGAAGTTCAAGAAGTAAAAGGAAAGCTAGTAATCTTCCCTTAGTGAACATGGCCACTGTCAGAAGACTGGGGAAGAAAAGAGAAATAAGGAATGCAAAGAATACAAAGCCTGCAATGATCTAGAATTATGTGTTTAGAAATGTTTAGTAATGACAATCTACAAAGGTGTCTTTGTTGTTATTGTAAAGATCTGGGGAAAGATCCGCTTTAACACCCGTGGTTTCTTTTTTTCCGGACACAGATATTTACCTTTACTTCCTGTACTCTAGACATACTAAGCCAGGGGAAGGCAATTCTGGCCTTCCAGCTGTTGTGGAGCAAGTCCCATTGCAAGACTGACAGTTACAGGCATGACTTCCGGAGGCAGAGGCATGTTGGGATTTTGTAGTTAAAGCACAGCTGGAGGGCCGGAGTTGCCCACCCCTGCACTAAGCGGTAAAGAAGTTTCTCTAAAGTAAAGGAAAATCTCATCTTGGACAATTGTCACTGGAACAATGGACATTTTCGTATGACCTCTTGTTCCTGTAAAAACTAAAATGTTGGATTTCTTATTTCAGAATAAATATAGAGGGCATAATGTCACCAGTGGACATTCACACAAAAACAATAAAAACCTGACAGGGGTTTTGATATTTTCCCACTATCCCAAAAAAAGGTTTTGGTGTTATATACATTTTATTTATAATCTAATTTAGCACTTATCATTTTGTCTGTTATTTTATTACATATTTACAAAAGAGTCATTCTGAATAATGCATTAAAACTGTCTTATGTTTATGTTATCTTCTGTGTTCCTGTGTTGTTCAATAATTATACTGCCTGATCTATGTCCATTTTAAGCCACCCAGCAGGAAAGATCTCACATACTATTTATAGACCTCTAGGTCAATTAGGTCATTATATACTGACAGCTTCCTGTTGACCCCAAAGAACACACTGCCCTTAAGAGGGTTCACAACATTCTGCATGCACTCTGGTCTGGAGGAAGTGAATGGCATGAGGGCATGACCAAGGAAGTTTTCAGAAAGCCAACATCCTCTCGGCAAGGCTCACCTTACAAAACCTCCTTTTATGATGATGTGATGTGCTCTGAGGACCTGAGCACCTCTGTCTTGTGCTTTCTCCAGGGTCACATGGATTGTGACCTTGCTAGATGATGAGGTCACACAAGAGTTCCAGTAAAAGTACAGTTTACTTACGTGGAACTTCCAACAATGGAGCTGGTCATTATAAAGTAAACAGAGCTGAACGATGTCAGTTGATATTTTGGCATGCAGCTTTACATTTCACAATTTTCTGTTTTCTAATAGTCACATGCGGTTTGTAATGGTTTTTATTTGGAAACATAAAACGCAACAGAAATGATTTCACTTTAGGGTTATCAGCAGGAACCAACAGCAAACCTTTCACCCAGAGAAATTATCTATTCACTAAACTGCTGCGGAGAGTGGAAATGTCCCACAATCCACTGAGATTCCAGGAGTCGTATTTTCACTGAAGGTTAAAAATGAAGCAAAACAGCTGCATGTCAGCAACTGTGTATTTGTTTTCTTCATGTAAATGTACTTTTATTGAACCTTGCATTAAAGAGATTGTGCCAGCAACATAAAATATTACAGGTAAAAGCACAGAAATCAAGTATTTTAAATGGTTATGTAGCAGGACCCCCTGCAGGAGCTGCTGGAAATGTTGGACTCTACTATCCTTTCCAGTAATGACCTACCCTATAGCTAGACCCAACAGTACATCAACACAACAATAGCAGATGTTTGGGGTTTATTAAAGGAGAACTATGAGGTGAGTGCTTCTCACTCACCTCATAGTTCTAGCAGACCTGTGACAATGAGACTGTCACAGGTCGGCTCAGTAGATCGGGAGGTGAGCGAACACATACCGGCGTTCTCTCACCTCTCGATCCTGTCACAGCTCTCTGCCGTGACAGGGGAGGGGGAGGATTCCCCCCTCCCCGCTCCGATCCGCCAGCGCTGACTGGCGGAACAGATGGGGGAGGGGGCGGCTACAGCTGCCTCTGCCTCTAGATAGGCAGAGCCAGCTGTCAGTCACACAGCTGGGCGGATCCCGGCATAATTGTTGGGATCCGCTTCATCTGCGGCGTCTCAGTACACCGTGAGCTACTGTCACGTCTGTATGGAATGGGTTAGCGTGGATCTCAGCTGCGGAGGCTTCTCAGGTATGGACCCCTGGTTTCACTCTCGAGTTAAACAGAGAGTTAGGGATCCTAGCATCACAGCCTCAAGTTAAATAATAAGGTGGGGTTGGAGAGGGTTAATTCCTAAGCGAACAAATCAATAATCTGAGTACGGTTAATGAGTAGGGAGTTTAGCAGAACTTAGATGGCAATACAGCTAATTGGTATGGGTCCAGTTCCCCGTAGTATTAAGGCTTGAAATTGTAAGTTGTAAATCAAACAGTCCAGATGACAATAGGTGCAACTGCACATAGAATACTTGCTCTTTGGAGGGTTTGGCTATGGAGGTACAGGGGGTCCTTGGTGGATTCAGACTCGCAGGAGGGAGCAATCTGGAGGTTCGTGGAGGGTCCCAGGAGACAGCAGGCGTTCTGGCACAAGCTTGGAACGCCATGCTGTCTGTCCTGGGCGTTTAAATAGGCCTTAGAGGAGAAGGAGGAGCCGACGTACGCAGCGGCGCACTTCCGCGTTCCACGGTGGAACGCACGCCCCTCACTTCTGGGTTTCGGGACCTCGTGCGTTCCACCGTGGAACGCAATCGGCCCAGCGACTGAGCGGCTGGCTGCCGCTTCCGCCCTCCTTGCCCGCAGCTGACGGCGACGGCCGTTACAGCTACAGCTCGCGGTATACTGAGCCTAGGGTGACGGGAGGACGCTAATTTGTGTCCTCCCATTACCCTAAGGAGAACTATGGGGAAAAGCCTTAGCCCAATAGTTCTCCTTTAAAACACGGATAAACCCTACATCTACATAATGGCTAAACAGTTGGAGTAGATGTAATAGTAACAATTCAATGACAGCGGTGCAATACAACCACACGATGAAGTGAACAAGGGGGGAGTTCATTCTCTTTGCCACCTGTGAGAAGCCCTACGTCAAAAGCACTAGGCGAGATGAGAACAGCACTGCAAGCACTATTAAACTACATGTAGGAGGTGGATAGGAGCTGGCCTGTTACTGTTATTTGTAGGTGGGAAGGTTACTTTAACTTGTGCATGTTAGTTATTTTGCTTGTCGAAGCAGAATCCCTGCAATCCATGTTTAATCAGAAAGGTTTCTGGTAGTCAGCATATGCCAAAATGGGAGCTGTTACTATTTTGTCCTGAGCAAAGCCAACTGGAAACCATGGAAGGTCACGTTTTTCCTTTTAAGTGACTGGGCTGTCTGTACAGAAACTGAGTGAATGGGGCCACAATCCCGATAAATTTTAAGTATACAGTAAAGCCGATAAAATCCCACCAAGCCCAGGAAGAAGCATAGTTCTGGTACAATTTTGGGTGTGGGCCAATGTTGCACTGCTTACCTTTTCATGGGATCTAGGGATACACCTTTTGCTTCACTGATATGCCCCAGATACTTTATGCACTATTGTACTAAATGACAGTTGGTGTGCTTAAAGTGACATTAAAGTCAAAAATATTTTTCCCTCCCCCCAATGTTAATTAAAGCACTCGCCTTAATTGATGTCTCTTAATCCTATCTTCTTCTTTCCTGTTGTTTTCATCTGTCCCTCCAGGGCTGCTGCGGGTCTCCAATCCAGCGCTGACTCCTCTGTCCTTGCTGGATCTTCCTGTCCCACGGTGTCTGCATGCGGGTTGTGTCTCTCCTCGTCTCCCAGCCGAAAAATTGAACTGCGCATGCACCCTCCCCAAGATGCTTTGGGGCGACCGAGATTTTTCACATTTTCGGACTGGAGCGCGCGGCGAAGACTGGGGTAAGTGTAAACCGCTTTTAAAGCGTTTTTGTTTTTTTGTTTTGCTTGCTAGCAGTAGATATATGCAAAAAAAACGGAGGGTTTAATAACCCTTTAATTCCAAACTGGCTTAGCCGGGGGAAAAACCTAATGACCTAAAACCCAAGATGCTAAAGATTATCCTCAGAAGTTATGGAAAACACAATATTATCATCCAGATATATAAGAACGGAATCAAAATGGAGATATCCCAAGCAATGCTGCTTTAGTCTCTGAAAAGTGTTTGGGGGAGTAGTTTATCTAAAAGACATGCAAATAAATTCAAATAAACCCACTGGGATTATAAACATTGTCTTTTCCTGTTCTGCCTTTAGGCCCCGTTCGCATCATGTGTGTTTGGTCTGTGCTGGCCATTTTTTCCAGGGCAGCCTAAACGCAAGACAAGGCAAATTGCCTTGTCACAGGTGGGCACAGGTCACACCACCGCGTTGTGGCATGCAGTACTTTTTTTAAACGCACTGCAGTGAGATGCGGTACAACCACATCGCACTGCTCTGAACCCCTAGAACTTAAGGAAATGTCACTTATGACATTTCAATAAAGTTATAGCACAAAAAAAAAACACAGTGCAGTTGATTGAGTGCATCAGCAGTGTCCAGGCACTCGCACACCAACAGCCGTGCAGTTGAGTGCGGCTGCTGGGGTGAATAAGCACCATCTGGGACTTGCCAGTAACCACTAGTTAAGTCCAAAGTGGAAAAGAAACGCTCTTGCCCCAGAGCCATTGGAGATTTTTTGACTGAGATATAGGTATGATATGCATCCTGGTAGAACTACTGACCTACTGCAGTCAGTAATCCATAACAGGACTGGTCAGACACACCCCCTCCCCTCCTCTCCAATAGCGGCCTGTGTAAAGATACTTATGATTAGGGGAGTGGCTGTTACTTAGCTATGCCAGCAAAGAGCACTGCAATGTGAGTGCAGGAAGAAGCACTTTTTCAGGCTATTTTAAGGCATTTCCAAGTAAAAAGAAAACCCAGCCTCAAATCATAACATGAAAATAAAGGACAAAAACAAGCTAAAGTGTGACATAAATTGAGCTTTAATAAACAGTTCAAAATGATCATGATTGGTAATTTGTCACCCAGTACATAGGTGGGGTGCCCTCATTTATACATGGTAAAAGCTGGGAGTCCTGACATATGTAGGTATTTGCCAGGTCCCCTCAGTTCATTGAATTCAGAGCTAGAAGCTTTCCATAAAGTGTTAATATCTGTGATCTGTGTTAAAATGTAGCTATTGCTTCAGGCTTTGCTGGTATTCTGTAGCTCTTGAATGCCAGTAAAATGTAGAGCTTTCGGGAACATTCAGAATTGCTAAATTAGTTTTACATCTGCTTAGTCTGCACTTGCGTATCTTTTCACCAGTACTGTCTTAACCCTTCAGAAAAGATGAAGTCATTTTCTTGCCCTTGGACTGTTTTCTGGCTTCATACTTTTTTTTCAGCCAGATATCATCAGGTAGTTGTTTACTTTTTTTTATTGATTTTCTTTTTTGTTAGTAGTGTGCTTTTTTTGTACATCATTTTATCCTACTTTTATTCTTGCACTTAATCTAAAATATAAGGGTTTGGTTTAATAATATACATCATTCATTAAGGATAACAAAACAATGTCAACAGTTTAGCAATTGTACAAGAGTGGGGGTGTCTCAACTCATGCTGACTCATACTCAACCCAGCGACCACCTAAAAGCACAAGCAAGGCATAAACTGAGAATCAACATCTCATGTCAGTATTACTGTTAAAAGGTTACATTAAAGATTCCAGTTCCAGTTACTGTGGTTATCTGCTGTATCCTATGGCATTAGAAAGAGAAATAAGCAGTCGAGGTTATATTGATCAGTGTTGGTCAACAAGGTGTTAAAAAATTATGGATAATACACCAAGTATGTTTATAGCAGTAATTCAGACATTATTATTATATAATTTTTATTATTGTACAGAATTTATACAACCATAACATTATGACCACTGAGAGGTGAAGAGAATAACACTGATTATCTTGTTGCAATGGCACCTGGAAGTGGATGGGTTACATTAGGCAGCAAGTGAACATTTTGCCCCTGATGTTGATGTTTTGGATGCAGAAAAAATGGGCAAGCGCAAAGGATTTGAGCAAGAAGACCAAGATGGCTAGATGACTGGGTCAGAGCAACTCCAGAACTGCAGCTCGTGTCGGATGTTCCCAGTCTGCAGTGGTCAGGATCTACCATAGGAAGTAAAGCCGGTGAACCAGTGACCGGGTCATGAGCGGCCTAGACTTATTGATGCATACGGGGAGCGAAGGCTGGCCTGTGTAGTCTGATCCAATAAAAGAGCTACTGTAGCTCAAATTGCTGAAAATGTTAATGCTGGTTCTGATAGAAAGGTGTTTAAACACACAGTGCATCGTAGCTTGTAGCGTATGGGGCTGCGTAGCCGCAAACCGGTCAGGGTGCCCATACTGATCTTTGTGCACCGCCAAACAGCTACAGTGGGCACGGGAGCATCAGAACTGGACTAAAGGTGGTGGCCTGGTCTGATAAATCATGTTTTCTTTTTACATCATGTGGGTGACCGGGTGCGTGTGTGTCCGTTGGGGAAGAGATGGCAAGGTGACCAATAGCAGAGATTATCAATGAAAAAGACAGCACAGTATTAACCAATATACAAAACAGACTGATAAACATGAAACAGCGGACTGGAGATCACTAAACAGACGTTCTTTAGAAAAATGGTGGATGAATGTGAATGTTTATGCTGATGCTGGCCTTATCCTTTCAATTTTTTTTTTTAAATCTGTGCCGTGTTGGGAGGGTTTCGCTTCTACCTGTCCTGGAGACACAACAGGATATGAGAGTGAATCCTAAACCAATGAGAAAAAACCCTCTAAGGCTGAGTTTACACTGTTGTGCTGTGCTGTGTTTTGTGGGTAAGTCATTAATTATCAATAGCACCCCAATGCATGGATGTGCATTGAAGAGAACCACAACACATAGTAACGCACTATCATGGATTGTGGGGTGGCCCAGTACAAAAAATAGTACCTGCACATTCTTGGTGCATTAAGCAGCCTATTCATATAAATGGTTTGCTTTTATACAGTGCACGTTAACACGCAAAATAATGTACATTAATGCACCGCAACATTGTGAACCCAGCCTTAGACAGTTGACCTCACTGGGAGAACTACCCTAACTTTCTGTTGCAGTGACCACTCTACATTTTTGGGTTTCCTGTCACTTTTATTCTCAAGAATATGGTGACCAGGACAAAACAAAGGTTTATTCTCCCCAGCAGGGACCAGGGACACAGCAATAAAAGCCTGATGGGGACTCTAATCGTTCCCCGCTCTATCCAAAACTCACAGAGAAAAAATGTTTATCTACAGATACACTTTTAGGGAATGTGGCAGCAGGGGTTTGTATTTCACTTCAGGTCTGCTTTATGAAAAAGTTAAAAAAGTTAAAAAATAATGTGGATGATGAAGACGCCTAAAGCTACAAGTCAACACTTCAGAAGCAGATTAGTGCCTATTGTTCCCTGCTGTGTTCCAGCTCTAGTGACAGGCTGTATTGTGGTACAGACACACAGCTGCTGAGCAGTGATCTCATGGCACCCCTGGAGTGGTCAGTGACTGGTGGAGAAAGCCAGGGCCTCATCTGCATTGTATCTCCTGACACTCATCACCCAGCCCCCTCAGGCAGCGATAAGCTGGCATATGGGTGCTTCGGAGTATTAGGGATGGTCCAGGACATGCGTCAGAATATTATTGTTTCCAGGTACATTTTGTCAGAATGCCAGCCTCTACATACCTTCCAGAGGATGCAGTGATGACACATGGTCTTGTCTAACACATGTTGGAAACAGCTGCTTGATTTATTGCATGGAGATTAAAACTGTGTTTTTAAAATGCCAATTTATTTACTTAACTGGACAATTTCTTTGAATTTTATCCTGAAAGAATGAATTGCCCTTATCTCTCTAAGTATGTACATTGATGCTGCATTTGTGAAGTTCACTCTGTTTTATAAATTTACATTTCCACTTAATATCTTTTAGGGGATCGGGAGAAAACACTAGTAGAAAAAGTCTAAAGACATGTTGAAGATGAAGTAAAGTTCAAAACTTAAGATAATTTGCATTTGATATTTAATATTAGGGATGCACAGATACCGATACTAGTACTAACTAGCACAGATACCGATACTAGTACTAAGTAGCACAGATACCGATACTAGTATCGGTGTCGGTGCCGATACAGAGTATTTGGACGAGTACTCAAACTCACTCAAATGCTCCAATACATACCGATACCGGAACTTCAGCAGTGCCGTGAGGGAGCATGGAGCCGGCTTCCTGATAATCTGGGCCCACGGATATCGGTATCGGCGAGTACCAGAAAAAAATATCACTACTCGTATACAAGACCAAAAAAACAGTATCGATGCATCCCTATTTAATATGTTACAAGAGATATGCTTAGGAAGTATTTGTATTACTAGGGTATTTTTACAGGTTTAAGAAGTGCTTATCCAATAGTGTTTTTTTTTTTCTCAATTTTCTTTGTCAACCTGTTAAGATACAAAAAGTTTGTAAAGCTGTATTCACCCTCTTCACACTCTAGAGCTGTTCTCTGCTGCCACTGGTACTCTTACTAGTTGACTGTTGCCCAGAATCATTTGAAGCCTATCGCCGGGGGCTGCCCCACACTGCAAGGGTTAACTGATTGTTTTGGTTAAGGCACCTGGGTAAAGGGCTTTTACTTACTTGATCCCCACTCCCGCATGCTCCCTCCAGGCTCCATCTCCGGCATCCGCAGGCTCTTGTCCCCTATGCTCTGGCTGTTGGAGACCCACTGATGTCATCGTGTCTAATGCGCGGGCCATAGCCCTACATTATATGGGATGGCACCAAGAGACAGTCCAGAAGCTGAAGCAGAGGGGAGAAAAGGTCTGTATGCTGGGGAATTTTTTTAATTATGGGGCAGGGAAGGCTTCCAGGATGTAGGGGGAGGTCTGAAGTTATGGGCTTTAAAAGATGGAGATGGGCATTCAAAGAAGTGAATCCAAAGTATATAAAAAGCAGGGATGGATTTTTGCATAGACAATACAGCCAGGGCATAATATAAGGTTCCATATTACCTGTTAGAGCAACCGAGTTGAGCCCTCATTGCTGTCCCTGAACAGCTGTTCACTTTTTGTTGGTGTAATAGTGTACTGTGTACAAAAGAGGGCAATGGGGGGAAGAAAATAGAAGTTAAGTATGTGCCCCTTACCCTTCCCATTACACACAGTACAGCTCCATATGAATAGCCTAAAATGTAATCTTTCAAAAAACACTTTGGTTCATTTGTTTGCAAATATTGAACAATATGGGGCTGATCTTTGGGGCTGATCTTTCTGTGCTGATATAATCTGTTCCATAAAAATGATCCCATTGCTTTGTATATTGCCACTCTGAACGTCTACCATAGCCAAGCCAATGCTCAGAAGCAAAAAAGGTTAATGAACTTGCTGGAAACAGCTGAGTGACCTTCGCCCATTCAAGTCCCTGGCTCTGTTTTCTCTTATCAAGGCGGTTCTTTTTTCTTTTTCCTGGTTAAGCTGGAGAAGGGTCAAGTTTCTGTTGTCAAACATCTTCAGCTTCGTCATTCTTTTATCTCAGGATTATGAAGGTTTATGTTATCTGCCGAACACTCCACATTACCTGGGGGTGAAGGCTCTGGAGATAGGAAAAGATTGCGGTCAATAAAATATACAGACATAGGTGATAAATATACCTGCTGACAACGCTTGCATACATTACAAAAATACAGCAAAGTGGAGACATTCTGTCTATCTTTTATTGCACCTTGTCACTTTTCTAAAGGATCCATTTTGTATTCATGGCCGGTGCCATAGTAATGTCACTGGTTAATGAAAATGAGTTTTCACTGAGGCTCCTTATCCGAAACAGTAGATTTTAGCACAGGGAGCTCAGAACAGGATGGTTAGTAAGGATGCTGGTCAAGGAGAGGCGCGTATGCAAACAAGGGGTTACATTTGCATTAATAAGTCTTAAGGCCTCCAAACCGTGGACTGATCCAGAAGAAATCAATTTCCACTGGCAGCTATTGTATTGGGGTAGTGGTAGCGTTGTTGAACAGTGACAGCTTCTCAGAAGATTAAGATGTTGGACGATAATTATCCACCTGGGTCGATTTTTTTTTATTTTGTTGAACTGGGTGGTGCTTGCAGGGCCACTCACGGCTTTATTTTCCAGACGCATTGGCTATATTTTGAGCCATATACAGGTGAAACTCGAATAATTAGAATATCGTGCAAAAGTAATTGCAGTAAGTGCTGCAAAAGGGGCCCAAACCAAGTACTGAGTACATATGCATGCTTGTACTTTTCAGAGGTCCGATATTGTTCTATGTACAATCCTTGTTTTATTGATTGCATGTAATAATCTACTTTTTTGAGGTTGTGGATTTGGGGTTCTTGGGGTTTTCATGAGCTGTAAGCCATAATCATCACAAATATGACAAATCATTGCTTTAACTATCTTGCCAAGCATGTAATGAGTCTATCTCATATATTAGTTTCACCTTTTAAGTTGCATTAGTGAAATAAATGAACTTTGCACGATATTCTAATTATTCGAGTTTCACCTGTATGGGTGCCTAAAGTGTTGGGATTGCTGGGTAGTGTGAGCAGGGTATTACCCTTAGCGTATGGAGCGCTGCAGAAAAAAAAAAACTACCAGCACCAAGATCTCAGTACTAAAAGAAGAGAGCTCGCCCAGCTCTGTACCAGCCCTAAATCATTTTTATTTTCCCCCTGGATTTCTTCTTTAAAGTTTCCATCTACTTTAAATGAAGAAAAATCCGCAGGCTACCATTGCTGGGCTTTCCTACTGAAAATGCTGGCTGTCGGGCTCTCGTGCTACAAGTATGCATTTTTCCTTTAGAAATCTTTTCTCAAGCACGCCGTTTCCCCCTACTCCCTTTGTGGTGACAGTGCGGTATTCAAGGTTCTTTGAATTGAGAAAAGCT
Source organism: Nanorana parkeri (assembly GCF_000935625.1). NCBI lineage: Eukaryota > Metazoa > Chordata > Amphibia > Anura > Dicroglossidae > Nanorana > Nanorana parkeri. The sequence goes on along the minus strand of NW_017306854.1, from coordinate 735,395 downwards.
TGTTTTTGTATGTAAGTCAACTTGTCTTTTAGGTTGAGCGTCCCTTTTAAGGTCAAGGAGTGAGCTTGCACCACAGATTAAAGGCAGCTTTTCCTTTTTTGTGCGATGAAGAGATCTCTCAAGATGAAGAGTTCATTTACTTTGTGCAACTAGAACAATTAAAAGCAACTTGAATGTCAACATTCATTTTATCCATTTCCTGTGCTGCCCCCTTGTCTTCTTTCTATAAATAGGTCTCCTAATTAAGAAATAGCGGAATACATTAACCCGCAGGCCTTTTTATTAGTGATGTCACCGCCTGTCGCCATGGTGAGGTGTCTAATCCCTGCAAAAATAGGTCCTTACAGTTACTGTGTCTATATATAGATGGCAGAAGTGACTGGCATCTATCAGGACTCTACTAGGGAGGATACAATGTAGAGACCATGACCCAAACCTGCACATCTGTCCAAGTGCAGGAAACTGGAACCACACAGAAGTACAGGTTCAGGTGTGCGGTTGACCGCGTGTGATTGCATGCAGCCATGTCCTCCCATAGAGAGGACGTGGCTGCATCCCTTCCGGGAATGGGTCTTTTTAGGGGCGTGGACAACGTATGGACATGCACGCCTCTCTGAATGAGTCCTTACACTCACGTTTCTTTGTGGTCACCGAGACAGGAAGTACAGAGTATCTCCAAGGGAAGCACAGGCAGTAAAAGAAGAATACAGGAGGTAAACAAAGTTTTAGTTTCCTGAAGCCAAACTTTTTTTTTTTTTAGGTTTGGATAGAGTGAGGGAAGGTCACAACCTTTGTCAACTTTTTATGCGCTCTGTGTCCCATTGGGGACACTTTCCTTCACTTCCTGTCCAATAACCACAGCAAGAAGTGAAATGAAATCCCTGCAAAGAGAGGGAAATCTCTGATGGACAGCAGGGTCACCAGAACTAGTGTCCCCATTGGGAGGTTTCCTATCTATTCCTGTTCTGATGACAACCCAAAATGTGGGATTTTCTTTTACTTTCACTCATAACATTCACCAGGACAAATAGGTTGAATCCCCCTAACGGGACACATGCAGCAATAAAAACCTGACAGGGGCTCTAATCTCTCTACACTCTATCCATAACCTAAAAAGAAATGTAAAGGCTTCAGTTGCACTTTAAGATGGCCACCCACATTTTGAATTTTGGCAGATTCCTGCTGAAGCAAAGGATATGAGGCAAGACCGTTTCTATTACAATGGCCTCTGTCCCAGGTATAGCTCACTACAGATCAGATCCTGCTTTAAAGATAAAGTCCCCCAAAAAATGATAATAAATGCACACTTCTTTATAAAAGAAAAATGTGCATTGTTCTAGGGTGCTAGGTGTGATCCTCGAGTCCGACCTCACCTTTCTGCCCCACATCCAATCACTATCCAAATCCTGCCACCTTTACCTTCGTAACATCTCCAAAATACGACCCTTCCTCACCAATGAAACCACAAAGCTACTTATCTGCTCAGCTGTTATCTCTCGTCTCGACTATTGCAAATCCCTCCTCATTGGCCTACCTCTACACAGGCTATTCCCCCCTCAGTCTATCATGAATGCTGCTGCCAGACTCATCCACCTAACCAACCGCTCAGTGTCTGCAACTACCCTCTGCCAATCCCTGCACTGGCTTCCAATAGCCCAAAGGATAAAATTCAAGCCAAGCCTCCTGCTCTCTAACTCCCTCATCAACTCCTCCCATGCTCGCCTCCAGGACTTCTCTAGAGTCTCTCCCATCCTCAGAACTTCCTACTCCAACCTGTCCGGCTGTCTCCTACTCTGTCTGCCTTAAGGGCCGGTTCACACCATCAGCACGGTTAGTGGCCGGAACACACACCTCCCTGCTTTCTGGGGCGGGAGGGGGCGTGGCGGTGCCATTCAAGTCAAGTCAATGGCACGGCAGACATGCCCCCCCTCCCCCGCTCGGACTGCGATCACCCGCATCAAATCACGTGTCACAGCAATGCCTGTGTTCCAGTCCAGTGTGATTGCAAAAAATAGTGCATATACAATCGCACTGGAAATGGTGTGAACCGGCCCTGAAAACTAATTTCTTCAGGGAAGCCTATCCCACCTCAACCTAACCACTGAACCATCACTTTCTTAAACAATTCATCCCCACACAGCTACCTCCTCATGTATCACTTCCCCCTCACTTTTAGGTTGTAAGCTCTTGTGGGCAGGGCCCTCCTTACAATCTTGTCTTGAATTGTATTGTAACTGTAATGTCTTCCTTATATTGTAGAGCTCTGCACAAACTGCTGGCGCTATATGAATCCTGTATAATAATAATTGGAACTACCGGTAGTAAAGCATTAAAACTGCTCCGCCTCTTGCAGATTCTTCCTCCCATCCCTGTCTGCATGAACATTCAATAACATGGAAAGGAGGAAAAATGAATTGACTACAAGTGCTGTGACGTCACCGTACCTGTATTCTATTGAGGGCTATAAGTCCCTCTGCTTTGGTGACTGATGGAACATCCGCACCATTTAAAAAGCAGCAGCCTGCAAACAGAAGAACCCCGCAATTCAGGTAAGTGGGTGGTGGGTGGTGCGACGTGACCATGTTTCATGTTACAACCTGAATATGGGTGTAACATAAATCATGGTCAGAAAGGTAAACTTCACCTTTTATACTGACACTACTACTCTATGATATGTATCCACCCGGACCAGGTGTAACACACACTCTTGTATGCATACACAGACCATGTCTTTAACAGACATTACTATGCTGAGACTTATGTACACACATCCAAGGTCCGGCACACACTATAATGCCATCACCTGTGTGTACACAAAGAGCAGGTCCGGTATATGACCTGCAAACACACAAACTAGGTTAAGCTGGCCATGTACTGCACAAATTGTGGCTGAGTCCTGCTGACAAAATTTAAGCAGTTGTGTGGCCCCTTCAGGACCCCTTCTTTCCCCTGTTTGTACAGAAGTAGATTTTTAGATTGGCCCGCAGTATTTTCAGACTGGTTCCTTTTACAAAAGTCAATCTAAAAATCTACTTCTGTACACTATATGGTGTGATGTGTGTGTTATAAAGTAGTCACCGCTCCAAGCTCACTCCCTTGATGGACTACAATCTAATACAAATGAGTAGACTAAACGTGAGGTTGTAGCCCATCACAAGAGCGAACAAGCTCAGAATCAGGCGATTGCCATCTGATGTCCCTAAGGCCTCGTTCACATGAGCATAAAAAACAGACGTTGACAAACACTTCCATTCAAGTCAATGAAAGTGCATCTGACAAGTGCATTCTAAATGCTCCTAAGGTGTTTGGCACATGTTTGCAGAAAGCTCTCCCCTTGTTCCCCTTCCTCCGTTGAAAAAAAAAAAACAGGTGTTGGGAGACCTTAAAAAATAATTTTCAAACAGATCCAGAACACAACAAAAACGTGTTTCCACTATCAGAGTAATGGGACAGTGCTTGCAGCTGTTCAGCCAATTATTTTTCAGTATGTCCCTTAAGCAAAAGTCAATCTAATGATTGATGTCTGTCGAGGAGATGGGATCCATCCACGAATCGAATTGTGGCCAATTCCTGCTGAATCTGCCCAAATTTGCTCCACATTTACCCACACCCTTGTGAATGTAACCAGATAACAAGAAGATATCTTGCTGTACTCCTTACCCGATATGATGCCCTGCAAGATGCAGGTGGGTGCTAGTGGTGACCACGGATGGTGCGGTGAAATACGTGCATGTTTCATGTCGTCATTCTGAGCCTGATGAAGGGGACCCCGCGTGGCCTCAAAAGCGCTTGCATTTGAGTGGCAATCTTGTGTCAAAAAATGGACTTTTGCTGATTGCACAAGATAATATTGTGTGCTGATGGCATCCTTTGAAACATGTGAACGTAACCAAACACAGTCATACAGAGACACTCTATAGGCAGTTTGTTGAAACAAATGTAACTACCACTATGAGTTATGGTATATCGCCCAACTGTCCCTGTTTGGAATCAAATCCCTTTTTCCTCCCCAAATGCTCTGCCCTTTTAGCTCAGGTGTAGAGATCTGTATAAATAAATGTTCTATTTATTTGTCTCATTTATTTATGGTACTAAACTTTGTATCCATTCCTCAGATAATTGCATTGATTACTTTAAAATGAAATATAAAAGAAAAGTAGAAGTGGAAGGAAAGTGTAACTAAAATCAAGAACAATGTGATGATTTATATATTGCAGCTCATCAGTCTTTAAATGTAGTGGCTGCTTTGGCTACACTTTTTTAAGATGGTCAGTGTTCTGGCCCCCCCCCCCCCCCTTTAATTTAATCTGGGTATTCTGCAAGCAATACACTTTCTGTCCTAGGGTGCAGGGCTGGATATCCCACAAGGGGAGGGAATCCCATCGCCCGACGCCCAGGACAAGAAGCTCCAGGCGCTGGGTGAGTAGTTGTTTTGTACATTTAGCCCTGCTTTGGGCAAACAGACAGCGCAGCCTGCTCATCCGTCCTCCCCCAACCCCCCTCCCGTTCTCCGCTCCGTGTAAACAGTGAGAGGGGAGAGTTGCACTCACAGCCTTCCCCTCTCAGCTGTCACAGGAGTTCCAGCACAGCGCTATGCAAGAACTCCTCTATTAGAGTTGACAGGTTCCATAAACAGAACCCGTCACCACCAAATGCTATCACACAGGGGCTTGTTAGCACTTGTGTGATAGCAATAAAGTTAAGTGAAAAAAAATTATTAAAATACAAAATATTTGGCAAAATTGATTAAAAAAATTCTAAAATAAATAAAAATTAAGAAGTAAAAAATATTAAGGTAAAAAAATTATTTAAAAAAATTAGAGATAATATAGAGTAAATCCGGCCCTGCTAGGGTGACAACACTTACTATACTGCATCTATTGAGAAGCAGTGTTGTCACCCAATGACAGGACTACAAAATAACCCAACCTCCTCATCTCCATAACATAGAGGGCAGGAACTCTTTTGTCCTCAGAGATAACTGGGGACAATGCAACTACTATACTAAGTCTGTAGCATAGGCAGAAAGCACACCGTTATCAGCACATTAGGTTATCAGCTGGTATTATTTTGCACTTATTAAACAGATCTGACAAAAAGTCTTGTTTAACATACCAAAATGTACCAAATAAGAGAAGTTCATTGTTAGGGTTTACATTCTGAAACGCTCATTTGCCATGGCCTACATGATTGAGGGGTATAATAGGGATGTGGTCGTTGCCTAAATATTCTGTGTTAAAAGGTGATCCTGAGGGGTAGGCTGTGTGGAAGGAAATTTGTTGTGGAAGGAAATGTAATCAACTGGAAGAAATGTTTCCCAAACAAGGAAAGTACATAGCAGCTGCTTTCAGATGATGTCCCTGGTGGACATCAAGCCCAGGTGCCATAAGCACTCTTTCACTGCGCTGAGCCTGTTTACACATTACATTACACATTTTCTTCACCACGACACGTGGAGCCAAGACCAGACAGTGCTTTCATTTACAAAAAAATGATTTTATTTGCAAACAGAAATCACATAAAATGAGATCATTTGTGTCCCAAATAAATGCTTGTAAAGCTTCATTAATGAGACCGATAGAACAGAAATCGGATGTGTTATGGGAAGGGATGACCGCACACTTAATCCTATGGAAGAAGTAACTGAGCAAAGTTTAAGTAAACCTAACCTCTTTAGCTGTTGCGGAACCACAAGTCCCAGCAGGTGACGATTGGCAATTTCACAGCAGCTGCAGAGCCTTAGGTTGACCAAGTTGGTTAGAACAGTAAGAGTGGCTAAGTCATCCTTTCGCTCTAAGACACAGGTGTCAATGTTAATACATAGTATTAGAAGATAATATTCTGCACGCTTCCTAAAACAGAAGCTATTTAAGGAATTCAGCCACCATCAGAAGGTAGCTTTATAAAGTAATCATTATATTAGTCCTGTATAGACATCATCCTGGTTACCAAGCTTCTTTCTGACCCATTGCAGCTCAGAATCTTATCCAGTGTAAACATAGGTGCAATTTGGATATATCCCTCGAAGAATGGATGTCAGAAGGTCGTTATGTAGGTTAGTCTAGTGCCCAGGTACAGTCTCTCCCAAGGGCTTTATGGTTTATTCAGTCCGTGCCCCATCTAGTCTTTATGCACCTGGGAACTCATCTCAATAGTCCAGGAATGGTGTCTTGTTTGGTCTTGACACCATTCCCCAAAGGTTAGCTCTTATCATAAGGCACTTGACTGTGTGTCATAAAAACGGCTCAAAGTCTATACACACACATACTTTTTCCACCAAGCTTTAGATAGTGTTTTCATCTTGCTGGCTGTAGCTGCCACTTTTCTCTCCCGCTGGTTTCGCAGGTCAGAATAGCGGAGGCCAGAAAGGATGGCCAGGTCAAACACGTCCTTCAGATTCTTTTGAGTGAGAGCGGAGCATTCCACATAACCCACAGCCCCAATTTTCTCAGCAAGGGCTTTGCCAGAGGACTGGGGTATAGGTTTCTCTCGATACCGTGCCAACTGGATCGAGATTTTGACGTCCTCACGAAGGTCACACTGGGTACCCACTAGAACAACAGGCACATTGGGGCAGTGGCACTGGATCTCAGAGATCCACTTTTCTGATATATTCTGGAAGGACGATGGGCTGACCACACTGAAGCACAGGATGACAACATCCGTTTTTGGGTAGCAGAAGTGGCGCAGCTTGTCAAATTCATCCTGAGAAAGAAGAAAAGAATAAATTTATTTATGACATCCAGAACCACAGAGAACGCTAGAAAGAACATTAATGGATTCTGTTCCTATTGATGCAGGGGATCACAGACAGAAGAACGCTATGACATATAAAACTGTCCCTCCAATGCAAGGTGGCAGAAAGGAGCTATGAAACATGGAGTCACCATTCCACTACAGCGTGACACAGACAGAAAGAATAGAGCTATGAGACATGGCATCTGTCCCTCCCACTGCAGGGTGACCCAAGTAGAAGAGAACTATGAGACATGGCATCTGTCCCTCCCACTGCAGGGTGACCCAAGTAGAAGAGAACTATGAGACATGGCATCTGTCCCTCCCACTGCAGGTTGACCCAAGTAGAAGAGAACTATGAGACATGGCATCTGTCCCTCCCACTGCAGGCGGACACAGATACAAGGGAACGTGGAGACTGCTCCCATCTCTGCAAGGTATAAATAAACTACTAAATACATAAGCAAGCTGGAAGAACTGTAACAAGTTTGGTGTTCCCCTCTCTCCTCTGCAGGGTAACGCAGTAATGCAGACAGAACTACAAGCTATAGAACCCTGCTATCTCCATAAAAATTACATTCCTAGATTGACTGCACTCTTACCTGGCCTGCAGTATCACACAGCTGCAGCTTCACTGGGGTGTTGTCAACTTGGACCAGAGCTGCAAAAAGGAAAGAAAAAATAAAATTAACATACATAGGATTAGCACCCCCTGTGCAGTAGGGCCCCATCACCCTGGGCTGTTGTATACTGCCGATTGGAAAATTATGTCATTGTGTTTGCCCTGGGGAGGAGTCGGCAGGACATGACCTTTCGTTGTGGACCATGGATCTGCATACAGAGACACAGTGCTGCATTGTGCATGGATTACTCTGTACTTCCTCGATAGGCTAACAAGTAAAACTAAGCAATATGATAAGGTGGTGCAGTAAAAAAAAAAAACAATTATGATGTCTAGTTACATCAGATCTAGTCCAAACCAGTTAATAAAAATATTAGCCTTTAAGATACATTCCTGGATAGAAGAATCGCAGAAACAAGAATTCCCCCCAGGGGTGACCTGCAATACCCAAATATCAGATCCCTTACTCGAGGATCCAGGAAACCCTGTACAAAAAAACCTGGCCTGACTAGAAACAGGTTAATGCCACTAATGTTTGGAACCCGAAAATGTTGTATTAACACATACACATTGGGCCAACAAACCCCACTTGGGGAACCAGATTTTGTTCTCCATATAGTAGTACAGATTTACGGATGGCTTGAAGGACTTAACACAATAACCTAGCCATGTACGGAGTGGGAACCTTTGTAAAAGATCATCTACAAACTTGTGAAACTCAACTTTTGTCTAGTTGTCAATTGCCCCGTGGACATGATGCAGGTCTAATGGGAGAGCTTATCCAATATGAAGTAAGCTGGGATATGTCGGACTATACACAGGTCTATTGTTTAAAATTTCAACAGATTCACACATCGGAATTGAACAAATGAAGGTAGCATTTTGCAGGTAGCTCGTTTGATTTATCGGTCATTGTTCCCAATTGTTGGCACATTGAAGAGTAGCAGATATCCTTTCTATCGTAAATTGCATCCTACTCCCCTGAACAATTGCTTAGATTGCAAACATTTGTCTGTCCGTAGAGAACAATTTTCCAAAACGCTAGTAAATCATTTAGACTACCATTTCCATCCTTATCATTTTCAGCAATTGTTTTTGTACCTAAAAAGCTACATTTGTGTTCACCGTATGCTGAATTCTACCATAAAAATAACCCCAGTTCTAAGCTTGCTGGAGAATACCAGTAACCTCCAAGGGGCAGATCGTTTAGATCAGATATATGGATTAGAAACCCCCATGTTTGCGCCCATTACATCAACTCGATCATTTCCCCCTTCCACCATTACACAGTCATGAGCAAACCTACCTGAGAAGTCATCGAACGCCGTAGGAATGTATCGAGTTGGGTAGCCATTGGTAGTGTAGCTGACCAGAAGGCTGGTCTTGCCCACCGCACCATCTCCCAGAAGCACGCATTTCAGGTTCCTCTCCTGACACCCATCTGTAGGTAAAGGCTTAGGCATGTGAGGTGGCACAGGGGGTGCAAAGTGTGACGTGTACTCCATGGACAGGTCCTGAGGGGGCATGGTCCTCCAGTTAAAGGTTGTCCACCTTTCCAGGTCTGCTCAGGTATTCTGGCCAGGAAGGCAGCAAAGACTCTTTAAAAATGCTTTCTTTTTTTTTTTTCCCCTCCCTCTTTGTGCGAAAGACACCCCTGCACTCCTGGGAACTCAGCAGGCTGGGAGCTGGGATCAGGAGAGGGAGGAGCTGCAGACAGGCTTGGATAATCAATGTGGAGAGATGAAGAGGACTAAAGGATTTGAAGCAGTTGGGGGAGGTGAAAGCGCAGGGAGGAGGGGAGCTCTGGGGGGTGGGATAGAGAGCTGTGCCTCTCACAGGACGGTTTTGCATAGAAATGTAAAAAAGGGATTGTGCTCTGTAAAGTTGTCTCACACAAACACTGCTCCCTCCAAGCTAAGTGAGCTGGTAAATAAGGAGTTAAACCTCCCAGCTCTGCTCCACCCTGCAGGCTGCATTGAGAATCTGCTGTTGCTGTCCTGCACAATGGACTTTCCAAAGAAGTCTGAACTTTAACTCTCGCCTTTCCCTCCGTCAGCTTTTTAGACAGTGGAGGACATCCTGCTTTATAGGGTCTTCTCAATCTTTTTGTATTATATACTAATGTAAAAAGACAGGTAACCTCTACTGTGCGTGTCGGCAGCCCCTAAATTGTGTGAACTTTTGTTAAAAGTGTGTGAAGGTTTTAAACAACTGATTGACCAGGAAAGTTCTCCATCTTATTTTCCATAAGATGTTTTTTTGGCTAAAACCTAGGGTTGCCACCCGTACGGGTTTCACCCATACAACCCGGGTTTGGAATCACGTGCCCGGGTCTGTGGCCACCTCCCGCCCGGGCACATGATTCAATAAACCTTAAACCCCAATTAATGTTACGAAGCCGATTTACCTCATATTTGATCTGTAAAGGTACCTGTGGGGATGTATTTAAAAGTAAAAAAATTGCTCTATAAGTTTTAATATAATGGAGTTAAAAGTCTTGCACTTGCACATCGGGAGCAAAAAAGTAGTTGGCTGCAGTTCGAATCATTAAGATTCAGGGCTAATTCACAACTATGTATTGCGGAAACGCGTGTGTTACCGCAATGCGCAGTAATACACATTACATGCCTTGACAAAGTGCCTGTTTAGAGGGCCGCTTCTGCCTGATCCAGCTAGCCCGAATCGCATACTAGCTGGATCAGGCAGACGCAGCCTTCTAAACAGGCATTGTAGAGGACAGACCGCAGGGGCCTGCAGAGGAGCCCACCAGAGGAGCGGCCGAATACAGAGCCGCGTCTGATGCCGCAGGTCAGCGGTCCCCCCCGGCCCCCCCTCGCTACAACACTGGCCGGGAGTGTCGGATGAACGGATGATCCGACACTCCCGGCGGAGAGACCAGGGGCCCGCCGCGCGCTGGATAACGATCCGGCGGCCGGCAACTTGCTGGGCCCCCTGAGAGCCTGAGGCCCCGGGCGCCCGCACCGCCTGCACCGGCGGTAGTTCCGCCACTGGCTATGCCTACAGCACCGGCTTTCATTTCCTTGGGCTTTTATCAATCTGCCCAGTACCCATTAGACATCAGTCGTTCTTTGAAATCCAACTGCCAGCAGCTTGACGCAACCCCGTCTGTGTTTCCGTGCAATACAAGAGGCTTTATACTGTACTTACCTCAATGGCAGCTCATGTCTCCCTCCCATGCACCATGGTACCATCCTCCTACCCCTATGTCAGTGGAGGGAACCACAACGCAAGGCAAGGGACACTTACGGAAGTCTTAAATTTGGCTACAGTCACTGTTTGGTTCAGATTTTTAAGACCAGCTCCTTCAACAAAAGTCGATTGAAATGTTTTTTTCAAAAGGGGAGGTCCCAGCTGGGCCACATGCTGGTTGACTTTTTAGCCAAGCCATCAGTGTATGGCCATCCTACCAGTGTATGGGAATCTGCAGATGGCTTTTTGAGAGTGTGGTCAAATCCTGCCTGGACGCTATATACCTATATATATATATATATATATATATATATATATATATATATATATATATATATAATATACAC
>NW_017306854.1:698695-722879 GCF_000935625.1 Nanorana parkeri | reverse complement strand
ATATATATATAATGCATACACTGAGCAGCTATTTAAACTTTGGAAATCACAGGAACCAGACAAGAGGAACTCTTTGGTTACAGGTACATTAAGCTTTGGCCTCAATTCAGTTAGCTATAACGATCACTATTTCCTGTAACAATCACTATTTTTACCAATGAAAGGGGAAAATAATTATCACTTACAAGTCACATGTTATCATTTTATAGCAAGTAACCTATGCTGATACCTTAGATTGTGTTTATAACCTTAAGTACTTCTACTCATGAGTATGATACGTCATTATGTCCATACATTATGTGGACTCCACCATAGTGTTAATGTTAACAGCTCCCTGTAGTTCTGTATTCATTTGTTTGAGCAATGACAGCAAGGAGATACTTAAAACAGATCTTCTGGTTGAGTATCTTAACTAACATTCCATGAGTACCCTTAAGGGAACCATTTACCTAATTATAGGTAGAGAACAAGCTGAGCTTGAGTACAAATGTTGATCAAAAGTAATCAGGGTGAACAGTTTTCTTTAGTTTTTGGGTTTAAATTCCCAATATTCATTTAAAAGGGGATTTTAGAGTCACTAATATATCACCCACGCTGGTTAATTGTTGAGGTTTGCATCTTCTACACCCTTCCTGGTAAGCAACATAAAGATCCTTAACCCTTTTTATGTTCACTTGGATAGAACCTAGAGCTTGTAGGGACAGACATTGTATTGAATGGTCTACATGTGATACTAGGATTCACCCCAAGATGGTGCTGCAGGTCAAAGTGAAACTGTTCATCCAGGCCGTAGTGAAACGGAATAGGTTTGGCAGGGAGGGATCACTTTATGTTTTACACAAATGGGTCAAAAGCAGGGAAAAAGTTTGTGGCCATTAAAATAACTCCTTAAAAATATTTGGATTTGTATTAAAGCACCTTTTTTTTACTGCACCTCTTTGTCTAGAAAAGCAAATGCAAATGTTATAAGGCCAGTGGCTGAAGTGATAACGTCATATTGACATTCTGCCTGCAGCAATTACATGCAAACTAATAAGCATATTGACTTCCATGGGAAAGAGATTTAGGCGGCTAAGTTATGCTCTTACGGTCACTTGGCCAGCCTTCCAAAAAAAAGACAAAGAATATGTGGAATTTTATGGTTATAGACTGTTTAGTCATGGTGAACTTGTGCCATGCATGTCAGGAACAGCTGGTGCCACACTCATATCCATCCAAGAGACAGGCCTACATTGTGAGAAGAGATTGTTCATGGAGTCAGTGGTGTGCACAGCGCATCGGAAACATTGCAGAGAAGTCCTAACTTGCCCAGCTGTCAATCACATTTACTAAAGTCACTGCGAGGGATGTGTAGCTTTGAGGCTCTGCAGATGATGTCATGGTGCACTCTTGTACGGCAGAGTTCGCTAGAATTGTGGCCGATTCCTTGGACAAATAACCTTTCGTGCAAAACACATTTCCTAAATAGCAGTTTTCTCAGACAAAAAATAATAATTCATAAGTTCAAAAATAAATATTCGGTACCTCCAGATACAAGCAAAATGATGATTTCAGGTGCAGGAAGTGCTAATGCATATTGTGTTCAATCTTTTGATTATTAAAAGGAAAATAGGCAGGTCAGGAGCTTGTTCATCCTGTGGAAATGACTGAAAAAATACATCTCTGCACATCATTTTTTTTTCTTTTACAAAATGTAATTGAAGATAAAGAAATAGGAACAAAGCTGCTAGTAAGGTCGTTGCCAAATTACAATGGGGCGTTGCACATCTAGATGGTGTAGAGTAAACACACATAGTAGATTAAATATATATATATTTAGTGGTTCGGCACAATCATGCTTGATGTTTCACCAGTCAAGGGCATCTAGAAGGGGAAATGGGAAAGGGCTTTATTTATACAAATAATGTAAGAATTAGTGTTTGAGGGTCATATTATCTAACACCGTGATCCCACACGATTCCACTAAACATCTTCCATGTTTCTCAGGTGAACAAATGTTCTACTGTAGACCTTCAGTTTCTGCAAATTGCTTTTGGGTGTCTATGGATAGGCTAAGGCTGACCACATATGGCAGATCTCATACGCATACCAATTCTCAAGAGCTGCGTGGAAATAAAAATATTAGCCTCTTCCATGTCCATCCTGCAAAGCTGACAGGTAAAGGTTTTACCTTTGCTGCATAAACCACTGCTTTGGGATCCCATCATGGCTAGTTGGGTAATGGCTAGTCAGGTAACAAAATGGCTAGCAATTTGGTCACAAGATCTGTGCTATAGGGAAGGGTCAGACAATTTCATTCTGTGAAATGAAACAAAAATGAAATGAAACAATTCCTATGGAAATGGGAACATACAGCTGATTGGTTGCAGAGATTTTCCTGCATGCTGAAACATCTCTAACGCTAACCCTGCATTCAATGCCAGATGCCGGCAGGGTGGTCATAGACAGTCAGATCTCTCACTGACCAATCTTTACTCAAACCACTTGCCACCAAAACCAGTCGAAGAAGGGTTTGTTCCCTTTCTTATGATGAAAGGGGAACCAAACAAGGTTTTTCTACAGCAGGTCAGAAAATCTCTTGGTACCATAAACAGAACTTCCAACGCTTGGAAGGCCTTGAGGCCTTCGGTGCTAAAATGTGTTGCATAACTTTGCAATTATCGGGCAGTGCATGGCCACAGTGAATCTGGGCACTAGTGTTAGTGGGAACCCTCTGATGTCATTGATGAAGCATCTGCGATGTGTCACCCAAACATGCCTTGACCAGTGTCTACACCCTGCTCTACGGTGAGATACGTCAAAGAAATTAGGGGGCATTTATCAAAGCTGGAGCAGACAAAATCTAGAGCAAATTTGCACTGCAACCAATCAGCTTCTATCTCTCATTTTCAAATCTCAACTGAGCAAACTAAAGAGAGATGCTGATGGATTGCCATGGGCAACTGCTCCAGTTTCTGTCCGCCTCAGTTTTGATAAATCCCCCCCGTTGTCCTACAAATGGGAATATGTATACCACATGCAATGCATATAGAGCCTAAGCAAGCAAGGTTATGAGGCTGTAGGCTCTATGTGCTTTGCTTAGAATCTGCTCTGACTTGTCCGGCGTGTATATTGCTCATGTGATTGTCACAGGGTAATGCATTCTATTTACCATGTGGCAAATGCATCAGGAGTCACACGGATATCCCCTCACTCAGAATTATCACCCGAGGTGTGAATTGCGACACTATGCCAGGCTTGCCCTTACCCTGCGGCCTCAGCATCTGTCCTCTCCAACTCCACACACAGAACAGCTGTGTGTCCGTCCCTGAGGTAGAAGCCCACCCAGTATGTGCTTATACAAACACTGCTACTAAACATGCAAGGCTGTACCATGGACCATGTCTGTCCTGTGTTATATGTTTTATATTCCTTGTGTCACTGGTAACAGATAGCTTTGTGTTCTGAGATTAGTTTTTTTGGTCAAAAGTTGGCAAAATTGTATTTCACGCAAAACAAGAAAAAAGTAGGTGCCTGCCAGCTTCTTCATTTTCTATTTGGGAGTGATGTTTGGCAGAAACGTCATTAGAAGATTTTAGCCTTGTGTAACCCCAAAGACCTGCTTGTGGCACAAAGGTTTCTGTGCAACTTGTGGTCAGTAGCCGTTGCATGCTGTCACTGTGTGATCTGAGTCAAAGGTGGACCCGTCCCATTGGAATCAAGAGACATTCTAGAAAAATTTAACTTTCAGTGCAGGTATTTGTGTGGCTCATGTGTAAAGCATATCGTCAGAGAAACAACAAAAACTACCCTGGGGCTACTCCCATACTACAAGGGTTGACTACTTATTTTCATCTAGGGGTAGTGTGTAAAGTACATTTACTTACCTGATCCCCACTCCTGCAGACCACAGGACAGGCACTGTAAGCCTCTTGCCCCCTTTAGTCCAATGCTTGGAGGCCCGCTGATGTCATCTCATCTTATGCAGGGTCCATAAGACATTCCACAAGCTGGAGCAGAGTGTAGATGAGGTGAGTGCCAACCACCGGAGGAGCGGGGATCAGGTAAGTAAAACTGCTTTTCTCTGGTCCCCGAGGCATAAATGAACAGTTAGCCCCATGAAGTATAGGGGGAATGCCACTGGAAGGATAGGTTTTTCTTTTTCGGTAGGCTTTAAAGCAGAACTCCAGCAGATATTATAAAAGCCAACAAATACATTATTTAATAATGTCGTATTTAAAAATAATAATGATAATAAATGTATGTTAAATGCAACTGCTGTAAGTATTTGAATTTCTCTTGATATTAGGCTCCTGTAATCCTCTGTACAGCAACCTTCAGGCAGGAGAGGTAGGGGAGCACTAGGAGCCAGTCAGGCTCTGCTGCAGTGCACATTTGCTAATAGGTAGCTTGCTGATAAGGCAAGAAAACAGAATGATGACTTATCAGTGTGCTAATGTTCCATCATTGGCCAGTCAGCAGGCTTGGGGTTTGCTACAGTGGTGGTTGAGGCTATGCTGTCTGGTAGGGATGCCTAGATCACAAAGCTGGCTGATGAGAATTACTATTCCTTATCTGATACAGTTGTTAGCCATGGTTGCATTTTAACTGTGCACTTGCATGGCTGCTTGCTTGGGGTACACGATGTCTATAAATATGGGGCTCGGTCAGTGCTTTAGGGATGCTAAAGCTTGCCATACACAGTTTGAATTTCGCTCTATTCCTTATAAATTGTCAATAATTTGAGGTGAGCCTGCAGCAGTTCTCTTATTCCCATATGGGAGCACCAGGCTTGGGGGTTGGCTGCTTGGGTGTCCAGAGATGTAAAATGGAGGAAGGGAAGAGAGCTTGTAGGTCCATGTAAGCTCCAAGCTCTCAATGGCCGAACAAGGGAGCTGCTGGAGTGAAAGCCCCACCTTTTTAGACTGCACTATAATATGCACTACTGCCTTTAACATGAGCGTCTTGCTGCATTGTACTTTTCATTTTGTTCATGCACGCAAGTCCAAATACAGGTCTTATGAAACACTACAGAATGAATCCACACTAAAGCAATACACTGCAAGCTGAAATTCAGTTCTATAAGGATGCCATCGATTAGGAGATCCATCAGCTCTTTTATACATAACCATTAAATCAGCACCTTTTATAGTTTGTCTCAGTTCAGAAATGGTCCCCCTATCCTGAGATGGAACATACATGGACATTTAGCGCTGGTTTGACGCTGTCTTACCCTGCTCTATAAAGAGCACACTTGTGTTTGGCCTCCAGCCATTAAAGTTCCTAGTGAAAATTAAAGGGAATGTTTCCTCAATGCTCATTTAACATTTTATATGCATTTTTTCAACTTGTAAAGGGCACCAGATTTACAAGAAAGGTTTCAAAGAAAGAAAGAAATCATTGCCAGCTGCAGGGTGGCTTTAGGTAGTGTTAAAGAAAATACACATTCATGCCTGCCTGGCACTTACTGATTACCGGACAGATTCTGAGAAGCTTTTAATGAGAGAACTAAACACATAAAAGTTCGGGACCTTTGGGGGACTCTGGCACAGCAATTTCACCCCAGATCTTCACTGTAGCCCTTGCTGCTGCCTTGGATTGCCCTGCATGTGGTCTAGGAGCGCGGGCCTGTTTAGTCACTGCAGAGGAGGTGACATGTGAGCACATCAATCAGCATGGCTTTGGGGTGTGGCCAGTAAGCTAATGGAAAGAACAATGGTGACATGCAATATCCAGTTAGCCAATGTTAGTCGTTTCCGCACAACACTTCTTGAATTTTAACCAAGTCCTGCTGATTTCGGCAAAATTTGAGCAGTGGGTGGCCCTATCGGCACCACTCCATTTGACTAAAGTCGATTTTTCAATCGACTTTTCTACAAGGAGCCAGGCGAGGATTGTTGGCCAAACAGTGCCTGCAGCCAATTAGCTATCAGAATACAATAGCCCAGCAGGAGACATCCATTCATCCACCCTGTTTAGCGTGAATGGGGGAATCAAGCGTTTTTTCTTACTCAGACCAATGGTCTGAACAGGAAAAACCTGCAAGTGTATGGCCAGCTTTAGGCTTTATTCTATGTATGTGGTGATCAGGTGTGTCCCGGTGGATCATATGCATTGGGATTACTTATCTGCTTTACCCAGAGTGGTATAAACCAATGGCAGTTTCTTAGGATCACGCATTAGCTTTTATTGGTTCTGTTGTGAATGGCATAGCTATAGTTTAGATGCAGTCACCCCAGATATGACAACATATGTACTGTATGTGCAAGTTATTGTACATTACCTGTCTGGACTGGATTTTTGTTTTTCTACAAGCGCTGACATTATTTTATTTATATCCAACTCTTTCTGGCGTCAACAATGTGCATTGTGAAATATATTACTTTTTAGTGCGTAGTAACTAGGCAGGGGAGAGTCAAGTCCCAGTTTGCCTCGCCCGGCATGCTGGAACTTGTAGTTCCATGTCACCCAGAAATTCTCAGCTGTCATTATAGAGGTGTCATTGATAGAATTGATCTGATTTGTGTAAAGTTTTAAATTAATTACCTATTGCAGTATGGGACAGAAAAGTATCTGCTGCCATCATGTGGCTGTCAGAGTTTATTACCCCCCACATCAGCTTGTGTTGAAAAAAGAATTGTCAAAAGGGAATACTTTTTAGTGGCTGACTAATAAATCTTAAAATTATTTGTTGGAACTCTAGGACCCCCTTCATCAATTTTATTTTAGGGACACTGTCACCTTGCCGTGTTGAGTTATTTTTAATTTTGGATGGAGCAGAGAAGGATTAGAACTAAGGATGTCCCGATGCCACTTTTTTAAGACCAAGTACAAGCACTTTCCTCAGGTACTTGCCGATACCAATTACCGATACTTTTTCTTAACGGACATGTGACATTTTTTTCTAAAACAACACAGACTAATTATTTTAGGGCAGTTTCTCACAAGAGCTAAATAAAGATGTCACCAGAAATGAATACATGTCCCCAGAGCAGGATACATGTCACCAAAGCAGAATACATGTCACCAAAGCAGAATACATGCCACCAAAGAAGAGTACATGCCCCCAAAGCAGAATACATGTCACCAAAGCAGAATACGTGTCACCAAAGAAGAGTACATGCCCCCAAAGCAGAATACATGTCACCAAAGCAGAATACATGTCATCAAAGAAGCGTGCATGCCCACAAAGCAGAATACATGTCACCAAAGAAGAGTATATGACCCTCCAGCAGAATACTTGTCCCCACAGCAGAATACTTGCCCTCATAGCAGAATACATGCCCCCAATTATTCTCACCAGACTGCATGCCGATCTCACCCAAGCGACATTGAGTTTGTTGCAGGGTTCTGTGGGCAGTTCCTATGCTGTGGAGAGTGCCGGTGTCTGGGGGCTGTTCTGTGCTGTGTAGAGCTGTCCATGGCTGTGCCTGGAGGAGGAGATATAGAACAGGACAGGCACTGCCATGGACAGCTACTTGCAGATCCCCAGCAGGCTGCCAAGGTCCCCACAAGCGTGGGAACTTGGACAGCCCCTGCGGTTTAAAAATGTAAAGGGCCGGTATCGGCCTTAAGAATCGGGGCATTTTCACGTGTACAAATATTTGTGAAAATGTCTGGTATCAGCCCCAATACTAGTATCGGTATTGGGAAATCTCTAATTAGAACCTCTGCTAGGTTTTATTGTCATCTGTGTTCCTCCTGGGGAAATTCATTCTATTGTGTCCTGGTGACAACCAAAGACCAAAATAATCAAAATGTTAAGAGTTGTTGTCACAACAAGAGGTGAGGGAAACTCTTCCTATAAGAACACCAATTCCTATGACAACTGTCTAAGGCCAAGGTGTGATGGAGGAGAAAAAAAAGTGAACTAAATGGACCCATGTTAGGTCCTTAGGCCGTCGGATGTACAGTAAGTGGACATATGATGGAATATTGAAGTTGCAATACGTGTGATCATTGTTTGTGGTCATATTTTAATATTTTGCATGTGTACATTATCTTGGAATGCTCAGTGTTTCATATTCTGAGTATGAAACTTTTTTTTATACCTATTAGAATCAAGGTACGTATGCAGCCTTGTTAAAAGGTTTAAGAAAATGAGCGTAATAGAAAATAATTGAGTGAAGTAATGTTCTCCTTAACTCCCTAATCCTCTTTCGTCATCCTCTATGGTCCTTTAGTCATAGTTCGGTGTAGTTACACTACTCTTCTTCCTTTATGTAAGAGGTAGAACACGTGATACATAACACTGTGATATAACTTGTGTTTTGCACTCACAATGCCTGATGCTATGTGTCACAAATGTTTGACGTTTCATTGTGATGTGTCACTACGGGAGGTTTGGGAATCTTTGGCCTGGTGGGGGGGCACGCACTACCAATTCTTTCATGGAGGGGACAGATTTCTGTGGGCTAGGAGAAAATATTCCATGCAAAGTGTGCAATTAGTAGGCATGATGATAGGTAGTTTTTCCAAATGAACATTTCACTAGGCCAAGACCACATTTTCACATCTTCCAGCATTAGCTTCCTTTGTGGACTGTAGGAATCTTGGTTACATGACATCTCAGAACTGCAACGGAAGTTGGTGCTGAAAAGTTCCTTCTATCAGATGCTCCAAATGTAGGTCTAAATGGGCAGCAGGTTGCTATATAATGCCCAGCATGTGCCAGTGCCTGTGGGTCCTGTGCTGATCAGTTTTGGAATAGTGAAGTATCTCCACTAAGGGCCACTAAAGCTCAACATAACTTGAGCTATAGGGGTTGATTTACTAACCTTTTAAACACACCACGAACGTGTATACACCTCTGTAGTGTGTTCCCTCCAAGCATGATCTATGGGAGGAATCGAAACACCTTTGTAGTGTGTACACACCCAGCAGGTGTGTTGTGCAAAGCCCTGCATGAATTGCAAGGTGATGTTGTGTAAATTAGCTCTACGTTGTGTTGCTTGCGTTGATGAATGCAGGAATGTAAATGCATGAGCTAACCATTTTTGTCTAAACTGTGAAGCAGCATTATATATGCATCATGTGCATGATTTTTCCATATATGGCATTAGTGGAAATATGCTTTTAGAGACTTTTTGGTTGATAAATACGTTTTGCTGTGTGAAAATCACACACCTGGTGTGTGTGTGTGTTTAGGTTAGTAAATCACCCCCTATATAGTGGCCCTTAGTGGAGATACACAATTCACATTCACAATTGTAACACATTATATAGGGATGTTCCGATACCACTTTTTCAAGACCAAGTACAAGTATAAGTACTTCCCCTCATGTGCTTGCCGATACCAATTACCGATACTTTTTCTTAAAGGGACAGGTGACATTTAAAAAAAAAACAATACAGACTAATGATTTTAGGCCAATTATTTTATGATTGTGAAGCAAATACAAATGTTTTATTGTTCTAAAACAGTCTTAAATTCTAAAACAGTTCTAAAAAACAGACTTAAGACAAATCCGATCATGCATCTGCCTCTGGGATCATTTAACCTATTCATGTTAGAAGGGGAGAATTGTAACTCTATTGCTGCAGTGTACTGGACGTGTGTAACATACATGTACTATGTACTATATATAGAGTACACTGCAGCAATAGATGTACAATTATCCTCGGCTAACATAAATTAGTTAAATGATCCGTAGTACAACTACATGTTATGTACTATTATGTACTATGGATCATTTAATCCATTCATATTAGCAGGGGAGAATAGTAAATCTATTGCTGCAGTGTACTCTCTATGTAGTACATGTACAGTACACACTGCACCCAATAGATTTACTATTATCCCCTGCTAATATTAAATTAAGTCCTTAATAGGGACCCCAGGTACTACATGCATCAATGGCTGCAACCTGACTATAAGGATAAATAAAAGGATATCAAGTTTACTGGGAGTAGTGAAGTCATTTAACAGTCTCTAGGGGTTTTCCCAACCTAAGTATTGTGTGAGGCAGGATGGGCATTGTAGTTTGCGGGATGCACCTCCTATATATATATATGTAAGACTTCAGATCTCCTCACCATAAAAAGGGGGGTCCCAACAAGCCCCCAACCACTTGTCACTTGCTGCGCTAATGTGGGTGAGTAGTGGTAGCAGTAATGGCAGCAAGGAGAGGAATGCACTCTTTAAATAACTGCACACAATCAGTCCATATAAACAACATCTACTTGCGGTTCTGGAGAGCTCTCTAGATCTCTCAGGTAGCTGGGCTGCTACGCTGAAGCAGGGCAGTGGAATGTGGCTGGCAGCACTGGTGGTCGAGGCAGCAGCCTCTCCAGGGGTGACCTGTCACGGCATCTGAGCGGAAGAGGCTCAGAACGCCACTGTGGGGGATCGCTTTGCATTCACTAGGTATTAGTGGAACACCGAGCAATCAACCACGCCGTACTTTGATGGAACGGCTATCGAGCAGGGGGAGGAGCCGCATGAATCGCCATACGTGCGCGGCTGCTGGGTCCAACGCTGGAGCGTCGGAAGGTGAGTCTGTCACACCCGGTAAGCTAAGAAAAAAAAAATAGCGCAAGCTTCGGCACTATGTATCGGGGCATTTTGACAAGTACAAGTACTTGTCAAAATGCCCTGTATTGGTCACCATACCTATGCTAGTACCGGTATCGGGACATCCCTAAGGCTGGGCACACACCTTACAAACATCGCAAGACTTTTGTCTTGCGATGGTTGTAAGGTACTTAAAAAAACGTATGATCTGCCTATCTTGCATAGGCAGATCGTACTTGCGACGATCGCAAGCCACGCCCCCGAGGGGCGGGCTTCCGATGACCGTAATGCCAAACGGGCAGTGTGCGCTTGCACACGCCGACCCGTCCGGCTTTTATCTCACGAACATGCTACACACCCGCCGAACATCGTACGATGCTACGTATGTACGATGCTCGGCGGGTTTTGAAACATGTCCGTAAGTTTAAAGTCATGCGACCTTACAGTAGTAGAGGTCGCACGGCTTCCACACACCTTACAATAATCGTACGATCGCGGGATTTCCCGCGATTATCGTACGATTATCGTAAGGTGTGTGGGGACCTTAACACTATAGTTACTGTCCCAGGTAGGGTTGCCACTTGTCCAGGATTCACCCGCACAGTCCGGGTTTCATGGCAGCAGAAACCCAGACACAAGATGTCAGGCAGACAGGGGCAACCTAAATTAAGATAGGGGCTACTGGCCTCCCACTGAAAATAGTGTCAATTGTGATAGTTACATATAAATGGGTGGCGCTATTTACATATAAATAAGCCGCGACTCATTCTCCTCCAAGAAAATGTCAGCGCGTCACTAGAGTGTTCGGTTTTCACTTGAAGAAAGGGTGGCAACCCTAGTCCCAGGTGGCAAATGTGCTCCTTCCCATAACTCTCTAGTGTGTTACGATTGTGAATGTAAATTGTGCATTAAAAATTTTAATTTACAGCCACGTTCTGTGTTTTGGGCGAAGGCTGTTCCCCCAGGTTTACACAGACAAGTCTTGTGGGCATTTTGGAATTTCCCTGTGATGACCCTCACCAGGAAATAGCAGTGTGCAGAAACCTGCATCTGGCTTGGCTATCCTCCTAAACTCTCACATCATGCCGGTGGATAGATAAGGTGAGCTCCATTCTACACTTATAAAGTTTAACCTATACATGCCATGGTAGCTCTCCAAACTGTCAGAAGATCTGGTGTGGATGGTGAGACGACCTCCTGATACTCTAGCACTACCAGCTTTAGTTACCAACAGACTCTTCAAGGGTTACAACTTCCCAGAATACATTCATGATCTGTCTCTCGTAAAGCTGAACTCCGGGATAACCAAATATTGTCCTCATACAAGAGTCATGTGTATTCTTATTTGAATCTTGGTGAGCTTTGTGTATTTCCTCCAGATCTGTGCAGTAATTCATTGTGGAAGGTTTCCTCATTCCCCCAATTCACTGCTGCTCTCCCGCCCTGTGCAGGGTGACTGGTCTTGTCTCTGCCCCCCTGCAATCATACCTGCAGTGTGTGGAGCCTGCTGGGCACCTCCCACTGCTCTGCTACTTTTACAAGAGAATATCTTGGTCTGTAAAAGCATTTGTTGCACTAAAGTGGATTTATATTATTTGTGGCTATTAAGAAATATACTGTATTTAGATGCCATTTTTTGTACCAGGAGTGAAGCTTTAACTCATCCTCATATCACTCCTGCTATTCATGATTGGTAAAATAATGAACACTCCACCGCTTATTTATCATTATGAATATGATTTTTTGTATTGCTTTCTTATTTATTTTAATTTATTATGCATGCAAGCTTCATGGTTGTCACCCACCCTGGGAAATTTAGCCATTTCTGGAGTGCAAAGCAATTTTTTTGCATTGCACTCCAGAAATTGAGTAACATGGACGGGAGGGAGAATTAATGGACTACAGTGATGCCACCACACTTGTTTTCCATTGAAAAGACCCTCTGCCATGATATCTAATGGGACTTGTAGTTTCCACAGTCACAGATCCTGTGAAAGGACCTGTGAATGGATGACATGGCTGCATGGACAGAGTCATGCCAAATTAAAAATAAAATAGCAGCAGCCCGCAGGGAGAAGAACCCCGCGATTCAGCCAAGCAGTGGGGATGCTAGACATTCTGTCACCTGGGGCAAAGGCTCAGAGTTGCTCCCCCTTCAAGGGAGAAGTTCTCCATCCACACACTCCATCCATTTGTACTACTGACTTTTTGAAGAGCTGTGTCGCAGATAGACTGGGTGCTATAACAATGATGAAGACCTTGTTGGCATTAGGGTGTCAAGTGCCCAGATTATACCCTTGTAATGACTTTATAATAAAGGACCACATTAGCACCTTCGTATAAACGGACCTGCCATTTCCTTTACAGTGAGAGTTTGAAAACCTCCGGCAATCACAGTGATTATGACCATTGTGTTCCTCAGATCTAGTACTGCCACTAAAACTGCCATCATCATCAAAAGCAGCAAGGGGCCCATTGCAGCTCATTCAAGCAGGTGACTAGTGATGTACAAAGTTATGTGTGGTCACCTGAAACTGTGCGGGTCAGAGATGACAGCGTCTGCTGTGCGTTCACACGGCCATTTGCTGTGTATCCCACTTTTACACCCTCTTGTATCCTCTATGGGGGTCATACAGACATTCTGTGTGATGAGAACTTGTAGTTACTACAGGGGTCATTAATTACTTAATACTCCTACTCATCCAGACTTCACCATCACAGAAAAGGCTGGAAAGGGGCCTTTGAGTGTGTTAATCATTGCAGATATCCTCCCCAGATTGGTTCATTGACAGTGAACATTCCACTAGCAGAGATGTGACACAGGAAATGGGAAACCTTAATATACACACAGATATAAATGAGACCCCTCCAAATGGACCTGCATCCGTTTACATCCAATTACCTCCATCCAAGTCCATCTAGATCTGAAGAAAATAATGGAACAGAGTTCTGTTTTGATGGACCTGAATGGGATGAATCAGAGGTAATCGGGTGTAATCGGCTGCATGTCCTCTTACTATACATCCAGTAGGTATCCTGTCGCACTCCTTACCGAAAGTCCCTTAGAGGATAGGTGCTGAAGTGACTATGGATGGCACCGTACAGATCAGAAGAACAAGATGTCACCAGCACACCATAGGAATGTGTCCAAATGAACGTCTTTATTGTTACAGATAGAGCAACGTTTCAGGGCCACGCAGGGTCCCCTTCATCAAGCTCAGTATATCCGGAGGGGATCCGTCGGCATACCTTATCCCGCCGGGTGAATGTCCCCTTCTCTCTCTGACGGCGTCCATCACCAAGATGGCTGCCGGCAGGTAGCAGCGCATGATGTCATCACTTCTTACTATACATCCGACTCCTCATAAACCGAACATGGGTCCAGTTTGTTCAGTTTTGGAGAAAAAAAAAAACCAAGAGTGACATCCATTCCATACTGCTCTGATCAGCAGGTGATCTGCTCTCAGGTCCCCTGCTGCTCTCAACGGACACCGCCTAACTTATAGAGGCCTTAGGAATCTCTCAATGAGGTATATTCATATTGAATACCACACAAAAAAAATAAGTGGGTCTCGTAATTTAAGGACACTTTGCATATGAGAAAAAGAAATATATGTATGTGCACATACAATAGAATATATATATATATATATTTGGCTGTGGTGAAACTACAAATGCCTCTGTCTCTGAGAATCATGTCTGTGGCTATCAGAGTCTTACAATGCATTGTGGAACTTATAGGTCAACAACAGGGTGAAAGCCAGTGTTGCCTACCCCTGTGATTGACTCAAAAGTATGTACTCATAAAAATATCCTCATTTATAAAACCAATAAAACAGATATCCAGTTCACTCATCCATAAGAGCAGAAAATAAAAATACATAAAAACTAGTCCAAACATTAAAGACTTAAATGGACCTCTCTACTGCACATGGGAGCGCTATTTATACAATTGTGTGTTGTAATCACCACATATATTTTCCAGCTTGCTTAGGGTTTATTTATGGAGGAGTTCTGATTCATAGGTATGTAAATTGTGTAATGCGTTTCATGAAGCAAAGTTTACCTCTTCAGACACCTTCTATGACCCAAGGTTTTGATTTACCTTTTAATGAATGGTCACACTGTGGTGGTTCCAGTCCAAGTTGTGGTGGGATTATTACATGACATGCAATGGAAGATTTATTCAATGTTCAATTTTAAAGAATGTTTTACAAGGAGATGGATTTTTTTTTTTATTATCTAATTTATTATCATTGTTTTTATTTTAATATTATTTTATTTATGTTATTAATGATGTATTAATTCATTATTTATTGTGTGTTTATTAATTCATTTATTAATTATTATTTTATTTTGTTATTATTATCATTATTATTATTTTAAAAATCCAGATTTTTTTTTTAACTCATATCCTAATGGGATTGCTAACTGCTACTTTAAACAATATGTAAGCTACACAAGCAAATAAGTCTTCTGTGATCACACAGTGTTTCGGTTGTGTCCGTTTGGTCGCCACTACATGCTACTTGAGTAGATCATACCATAGGGGGGCATTTGTTACATTTATTAAGCAATCAGCTGCTAGTCTTTGCATTTCAGTTCAGCTGACAAGATATTGCCTGTGTAGCTCTAGCCGTATTCACACCAGGGCCATTTCCACAATTTACCACCTAAAGCTGGCCATATACCTATAGATGATCTGCAGACTTTCTATGGTCAGATGAAAAAAGTGCAACAGATTCCTCCATCTACGCTAAATTGTGTGGATGGAGGAATCTCCCCTGGGGCCAAGCTTCAGTATCTTGCTAGTCTGCCCCGCTGGCTCTCAAAATACCTGAACAATGCCTGCATCCAATCAGATATATATATGCCTGGACGCTATATACCTATATATATATATATATAGCCAGCTTTAGGGTCAGCCCAGCAGCTGAGTCTACGCAGTCCTCCTTCTCTATTTTAGTAGTGTTGGTGCCATCATGTGGTGAAGGTGAGCTATTACCCTTTACAATGATGATACTCATGGTAAAGCATTGAATTTGATTGATGTCATGGACATTTTGTTCCTCTTCCAGTATTTTGCGCTAGTAAGTTAACTGACATCCTAACAATATGAAACAGTCAATGGATGAATAAAACAGCCACACAAATTATTATATCGGGCAGCACAGTGGTGTAGTGGTTCGCACTTCTGCCTTTCAGCACTGAGGGTCTCTGGTTCAAATACTGGGCAGGACACTATCTGCAAGGAGTTTGCATGTTCTCCCTGTGCTTGCGTGAGTTTCTTCCGTGCTTGCGTGGGTTTCTTCCGGGTACTCCGGTTTCCTCCCACACTCCAAAGACATGCTGGTAGGTTAATTGGCTCCTATCTAAGTTGGCCCTGTATGTATGCATGTGAGATAGGGACCTTAGATTGTAAGCTCCTTGAGGGCAGGGACTGATGTCTATGTGCAGTATATAAAGCGCTGCGTAAAACTGTTGGCGCTCTATAGATACTTGTAATAAATAATAAAATACATGATTTATACCTGCAGTTCAGCTTTAAATTACGAAGCATTGTACGTTTTTCCTATTTTATGTCCTTGCGTCAATTCTTTTATTTTTTTTCTGAAGAAGAACACCAAAAATATTCTAAACCCAAACTGAATACAAAGTGACAGTATTTAATACAGCGTACATAGTGTATGGCTACATTAGGTATAAAGGGAAGCTAAAGAAGCACACTCCAGGTACAAGGCCTTGTCCTCTGCACTCCAGGCACAGCCTGCCACGTAGCACTTGAGTAGCTTCATGGCAAATGGTGTCACAGGAAGTCAGATCACTGACACAGGAAATCCCATTGCTGGAAAGAATAACACGTGACATACAAAGCATTCAGGTAATTTCCCTAAGCTGAAGAGCACAATTACTTCCTGGTGTTACATCTTGTTTTGCTGATGGCCCCCAACTGACCTTACAGCAAACCTAAACCAGGGATCCCAACCTGAAAGAAACAATTTCAGGGAGGTGCCCTCCCCCCATCCACCCCCCATCCACGGAGGGGGGGTTAGGGGGGCTGGGAGAGAGCACCCCCCTGAAATGATGGCAGATAGCACAGGAAGCAATAGCTTCTTTGCTATCTGCAGGATTTTTTTTTTTTTGTATTCTGACAGTTGCAGTCGTCATAATAAAAAAAACAAAAAAGGCATAAGAATGCACAGCTAGATTCCTATTGGCCATTGCACTTTGCAATAGCCCCTGTGTGACTGATGTTTGCTTTGGTTGGGATACATTTCACACAGTAGGGGGGATGTATGATTGTCTCCTAACATAGGAGTGGTCTGTTTACATGTCATTTCTGTTTTGCACACAAACAGGCATGTGTCTCTTGGTCCATTTGCCTATAGTTACATAATAAAGAGTGATATATTGATATTCGGCATTGGGGAGCCTGGTGCCGCTACCTTTCACTGTGAGGTTCCCGTTAAGATCTAATATGCATAGTGTAGAAATTTGATTTTATACCCTAAGATAAAGCCCCCCCCCATAAACCTAATATTTCCCTACCAAAACTATCGTCCACTCTTATTCTCGGCATCTTTGAGATGATGGTGAGAAGCGCTGGATGCCTGTCTGGTATTATTACTATCTCTCTCATCAGGACTGAAAATTAAGGTAAATCCAAAAGTTTACAGTTATCTTCAAAACAAGTGAGGAGAAATCTTATAATGGCGGCACTGGTTATGGTGACAACTCCCTAAGAGGGGAGTTCCTTTCACTTTGGAGAAATTTCCTCTCACTTCCTGTTGTGTCTCCAGGCTTTAATCTGTTGTAAAATTGCCCCGTTCACCAAGTTTAAAAACCTCTTGTAATTTTTGTGGCATTGCTCAATTTCATAAGCAATATAACTCACATTTGTTTTGACCTCCACTTTTCCTTGCATCAGATAATGTTCCTCCTGTACGATAGAGCTCGGAAAATAGCCCAGTCTTGCTGTATACTCCCCATATTCATCTCCTTGCACCTATATAATAAACTACAGGTGAGACACCACTCTACTTATTGTTATATGTTGTGTCGGAGTCATGATACTCACACTGCCCAGCCAGAAGAGGCGTCCTCGGCCCTTTAGCTTGGAGTAGATATATAGCGTTTGTCCACGCCTAATTGGGATGAAGCGGCAGTCGGGGGGGATGTAGTCAGACAAAGCTACTGCCATAGAAATGGGATCTGTCAAAGGGGGAAAAAAAGGTCACGAGCTGAAATACAAGCAGACACAATGACTGTCCATAGAACTCACAGTGGTAGGTGTGTTCTATCTGTGAAGGCCAGAGTCTAAGGCCGTGTTTATCAACCTTTTTCTTGTTATGGTGCCATTTAAAAGTATGCAAAATATAAAATGTAAAAGTAACAGGGTTATTCACAAAAGGGTGAAGAGTGTGGAGACGTCAGGAGAAGTGAACAATCTAGGACAGCATAGCTGAACTGGAAAGTGATCCGAAATGGAGAATTTTTCCAGTTCAGCTATGTTGTCCTAGATTGTAACGTTTATTTATATTAAAAAAATATAAATTTTATTAAATGCAAGATTAAAAAGAACTCATAATATAAAAGGAAAGGCAACCTAGGAGGAACACCTCCAATCTCCACCAAAGCACTGAGTATTGACTGATTAAGATTACATTAGCATGATTCGTTCAATTGATTAATACAGAAAATTCATTTGTAGGTCGCACCTCCTACATTGTGGTTGTAACGCACTAATTGATTGAATAGTGTCAACCACAATGTAGGAGGTGCAACCTACAAATTAATTTTCTGTATTAATCAATTGAACGAATCATGCTAATGTAATCTTAATCAGTCAATACTCAGGGCTCTGGTGGACATTTGAGGTGTTCCTCCTAGGTTGCCTTTCCTTTTATATTATGAGTTCTTTTTAATCTTGCATTTAATAAAATTAATATATTTTTAATATAAATAAACGTTCCTCATGAATTATCGTTTCCAGTGCCTAAAAAAACCCATTTCTCCAAAACATCTTTTCCTTCAATTTAAATCAGGGGTGTGGCACTCTTTTTATACAACACCGTTCCCCCCTTTCCTTCCCCACGTGAGCTATCCCCCTTTTCTTATTTACTTCCTGCATGAGTGGACCGGGAGCAATAGCAGTTTGATTGGAGGGGTTATCAGCATCCGAAGGTGCAATCCCAGCCAACCTTGAGGCAAAGAGGGACCTGCTGTGGTGAGACCTTGATTGGCATGTGCAAAGGACCCGCTCCACGCATGGGCCAAGGACGCGCTCACGCATGCGCATAGCACATCTTCCTCACAGAAATACGTGCCGTATGGCGCACCAGAAGTGACGCGTCTATGGTGCGGAAAAGCGCGCCAAATGGCGCACAGGAAGTGACGGGGTTGATTAGCCCACTTCCTTATTTAAACTCGGCTCACATGCTCAGTAGTTGCTGGATTGTCTTATCAGCTCCTGTTTCCTGCCTTGCCCTGAATATCACCGTTACCTGAACTTTGACCTGTTTTCTGACCATCTGACCTCCTGGCTTCGACCTCGGCTTGCTGTGACCTCGATTTCTGGATTTCCCTGAGCACTCGTGCCACTCAGTGTCTGCCTGGCCTTTGTCACCATCCTCAAAGGCCACAAGTCACGAGGTGCAAGAGAAGCCTCCTCAAACACTCAGTCTCTCTACCAGGTACGTGACAGGTGTGTTTATAGAAGATACACATAGGAATGATGGCGGAAATCTCTGATTAATGAACTGTACTGAATGGTACTTTAGCGCATACCAGGACTCACTGGGCTATTTGTTGTATTTCATGTTAATGTTTAAGCATTGAGACGACCATTAGAACACGCAGAAGCACTTTAACATGCAATTTTGTAATTGATATAACGCTGTTATGTTTTTACAATGTATTTATGTCGTATGTAAAGGTAGTTACATAGTTACATAGTATTTGAGGTTGAATAAAGACATTAGTCCATCAAGTCCAACCTATTAGGATCTCATTCTAGGAGTACCCGTACCCCTGTATATTACGGTCCCTTAAGAAATCGTCCAAAAGTTTCTTGAACAATTCCACATTATTTGCTGAAATCACCGCCTGTGGCAGTGAGTTCCAGACCCTAACTGATCTTACTGTGAAGAACCCCCTTCGCACCTTGTGCTGGAATTTTTTTTCCACCAATTTTAGGTTATGGCCTCTAGTTTTTGTAACGGATGCACTACTAGTTTAGTAGGGATGCACTGATACTAATATCGGTGCAGATAGTGAGTATTTGGCTGAGTACTCGTACTCGCCCAAATGCTCCCAATGCCTATCCCAATACCAGAACTTCCGGTATCAGGAAGCCGGGCGGCGAGCCATTACATGCTGCCCGGCTTCCTTATTGGCCAGGAAAAAGGCTTCATGCTCCCTCATCACCAGTACCTAAAGACGAGAGAGCATGGAGCTGGCTTCCCCGCCAATCAGGAAGATGGGGGGCAGGTAATGACTCGCTTCCCGATTGGCCAGACCCTGCCCCCCAGCTTCCTGATTGGCCAGAAAGCTGGCTCCATGCTCCCTCGTCAACTCGTATTACTCGCCACCCGGCTTCCTGATTGATCGGGAAGTTGGCCAATCAGGAAGCGAGGCGGCGAGTCATTACCCACCTCCCACTCTAGCATCCTGATTGGCCAGAAAGCCGACTCCATGCTTCCTATTCACCTGGTGATGAGGGAGCATGGAGATGGCTCCACTGCTAATCAGAAAGCCAGGCGGCGAGTCATTACACGTCGGCCGGCCTCATTAATGGGACTTTCGGTATTCGGTATCCGCGAGGGAAAAAAATAGCGGTACTCGCACTCGATACGGAAAAACCGGTATCAGTGCATCCCTAGTAGTAGTATAGATTCACTGGTGATATCATCTTCTGATATTACGGCACACTTTTGAAGTTTGCAGAGAGGATGTAACAAGGACGGCTCCCTCTGCCAGTTTAACCCCTTCGTGACGGGAGACGTACAGTGTACGTCCCGGCACTTTGTGCTTAAGAAAGTCAGTCAAAGGGCAAATGAGTAGTCACCAGTATTCCCAATGGTCTTCCTGCAGCTGATCTTCTCCCCATTACGGACTTCCCATACCTTGTTGTGCACTGTTTCTCTGTAGTCACTATCATTTGTAAACTGGGTTTCCCACACTCTGTCCTAACAAAGGGTTAAGGAAACACTCTGGGCAGAATAAAATGAACCCTTGGGGTGGGGCTACGTCGGCACTGCAAGGGTTAACCGCTTGTTCGATTCTTTCGCAGAGACCGATCGCCTCTCTCCCCCTGCGCTCCAGCAGTGGAATGTCCCTCTGCATCTTCTCATCTAATAGTATGCATAGATCTGACGGGTCATTAGACCGCTGGAGCCCAGGGGGGGTAGGAGGCTGGGGACTGGTGTAACAACCAGGCAGGACCGAGGACCGGGTGAGTAATTTTTTTTTTTTTTTTTAGACCCTTAACCAAAACAAGCAAATAACCCTTGCAGTGCAGGGTAGCCCCTCTGCAAGGGATCATTTTTGTTCTCCCCGGAGTTGTTCTTTAAAGATTTCAAGGCTTGAGTGGCACATTGCATGTTAATGCACTTTTAAAAAACTGTTCCTCAGTCTGCCCCCTAATTGGAAGCTATTCTAAACAATAGAAGCTGCCTCTAGGGTTCTGTGTATACGCCCGCGCCAAAGAAACAATTAGAAAGGTGTGGCATGTTCTTTTCCTTATTTTTAGGTATGCTGAGTGAATGGGAACACACAAACGTGTAAAGGGGGGTTCTTAAATGTGACTGCAAAAGTGGAAATACACTTGAAGTAAAATAAGAGGATAGATATACCAAAATACACGGACGTATGTATAATTAAGTATACAGAGATAACCTATGAATACTGTGCCGCACTAGATTTCTACTAGGGATGCACCAATACCGATACTAGTATCAGTGCCGATACCGAGTATTTGGGCAAGCACTCACCCAAATGCTCCGGTGCCTAGTCCGATACCGGAACTTCTGGTATAAGGAAGCCGGGCAGCGAGTCATTACATTGCTAATTGGCTGGGAAGCCGTCTCCATACTCCCTCGTCACCAGGGAGCTGGCTTCACGGCCAATCAGGAAGCCAGGGGGTGGGTAATGACTCAACGCCCAGCCCCCGCGATTGGCCAGAAAGCCGGCTTCATGCTTCCTCGTCACCTGGTGATGAGGGAGCATGGAGATGGCTTCACTGCTAATCGGGAAGCCAGCGGGGCGAGTCATTACACTGAGGCTAATAATGAGACTCCTGGTATCTGTAAGTCCCCAAAACAAAAATGATAGGTACTCGTATCCGATACCGAGAAACCGGTATCAGCGCATCCCCAATTTCCACTCGTTACAAAGTGTAAAAGAATGGCTTAATAGTGCAAACTGATTCAGTAATTCGCTCGAATCATTGCGTAGGCTCAGTACTTACGGCTGCACTCTTCATCGGCACACAACTTCCTGTCTGCCAGCTTTGGCATTTTTCTGCTTCCTCCGGTAAGTCCGAACAGGACGCAAAGCAGAAGACATGGCAGCCTGGGATACATGGCTCTCTTTCCCTTACCTCTGGACACTGGAAGCCTGTGTGTCCAAATCCAGCGCTAAAAGAGGAGAGCAGAATAACCTGCTTCAAG
The DNA here is from genome assembly GCF_000935625.1 of Nanorana parkeri. NCBI lineage: Eukaryota > Metazoa > Chordata > Amphibia > Anura > Dicroglossidae > Nanorana > Nanorana parkeri. Next base: position 700,718 of record NW_017306854.1, on the reverse strand, counting down.
TCACCTCCCCACTGGAATTTGATTTTTAACATTCCAGCCCTGGGACGTGGAAGAGTGGACACAGCCGGGCTTAGAGAGGAAGTCAAAAAATAAACATGGTATAATGACCCTTTCCTGTGCAAATAATCAGGCTTATTCACCCGGGTACCACAAAGAGCAATAGCAGTGTGCAGAGTGCCGGGACACATAGGCTGCTTGCAAGGAAATATTCCCCTAGCTTAGTGAATGAGGTGAAGCTCTGCGGACTTCCATCACCCAATCACGTGCAAGTAAATAGTTTTTTTTTGTTTTGAAATAGGTTCAGTTGATTGCACGGTGACTGGTGCTACGGTGGGTTTGATTCTCAACGCATTTCACCTTGATGGTGGCTTCTTCAGGAGAGTAGAGATGTTCACAGCAAAGCCACATAAGCATGGTGAGAAGAGTCGGGCAGAGGAGCAGGCATCACCCTAATGGGGGTGGCAGACCACAGGAGGGAGCAAGATCCAGGGCACCAGCGACTAAGGAGCTCTTTCTGATGTCTTAATGCCTCGGTCTAGACACGTGCATCCCCATCAAAACGCGTCACTCTGCTTTTCTAAAGAAGCCATCAAGGTGAAACGCATTGAACATCAAACCCACCATAGCACCAGTCACAGTGCAATCACCTGCACCTATTTATGATGGATTGGAATATCTCTGTTGTAAAAGAGATTATTACTCCCAGTCATTCCCATACTTGTGGGAGAGGCGACCACTTCCCTCACAGAACCTTTGCGTAAATATTTTTATATTAAATACTTTTCATTTGTAAAAACAAAAAGTACTGTTGTAGCTTTATAATAGTGTTTTGTGGTTGCTCCAAGTACATTGAAAGCCCCTTGTTTTGCTACCCATCGATTAGTTAAGTTTAGGAGTTTGAATGAAAGGGGCAGAATGCTTCAACTCTGCAAGGTCATTCCTTCAAAAGCATCTCCTTCATGGTCCGCATAAGGCTGCACTCAGGGGTGGAGGGATACTGACATTCATTCAAAGTGAACTTCTCCTTTAAAAAAAGTAACTATACTCAGATTTAGGGCACAAGGAATGTAAACTCCAGCTGCGGTGCAACTACAAATCCCATTAGCCTTTGCAAGACTCCTGCCAGCTACAGACATGATGCCCAGGGGCAGATTCACAATGTGATTTGTAGTTTCACCACAGCTGGAGTTTGTCAAAAGCTAGCCATACACCTATAGATTATCTGCAGACTTTCTATGGCCAGATGGAAAAAGTGATACAGATTCCTCCATCTACGCTACACTGTGAGGATGGAGGAATCCCCGCTGGGCCAAGCTTCAGTATCTTGCTAGTCGGCCCCGCTCGCTCTCTGGATGCAGGCATCGTTCAGGTATTCCAAGAGCCTGCTATACATTCTTTCTTATGATCCTATTTGCAGATTGACTGTAAAAAGGTGTCCCTTACCAGTGTAAAGCCATCCATCCCCAAAAAGCCCCTATAGTATATATTTCAGAGAGTATGTTAGACTTGTAGATTCTCCCTCTAGTGGCCCCCATGTATGTGAGCAGTGTACCTCTGCATATAGACAGGGAGTCCTACACAAAGAAGGGCCTGTGTGATCTGCAAACCATCCTTCTTCAGCACTGACATTTTGTGTCACATCGAAACCTTTTCTAAAAGTTGTGTGGGAGGGCAGATCCTGGGCACCTAGAGGATTTCAAACAAAAACAAATCCTTGGGTCACAGCATGTGCAGCTAGAAGTGACATAAGGCCTTGTTCAAACCAAATGCAGAGCAGATCCGGTCAGGTTTCTGCACACGCATGCTAGTCTTTTAGATGCGTTTTTTTAACCAGTTGACATCCGCGGTGTTAAACCCCCTTCCCATCCAGGCCATTTTTCAGTATTCAGCTTAAAATGAGCTTTCAGTGCGTTCCAGGCATTTGCACGCCTTTGCAGATCCAGAGCAGGTAAAATAGGGCCTGCTGCAGTTTTTTTCACCTGCTCTGGAACTGCACGCTGCGATGTGAACTGGAGCAAAAAAT
>NW_017306854.1:678908-698563 GCF_000935625.1 Nanorana parkeri | reverse complement strand
ACACACACTCAGCGATCAGTGATCGCTGAGTGTGTGTACATAATTGAGGACATGGCATGTTAACTATATCCTCAATTATGAATAAATGGGAAGTCATCTACATTAACTATTATGAATGAATGGGGGTATAGTAAACAATGTCCTCATGTTATCAATGAACAGGAACACTCATAGAGGATTTCTGTTCATTGATAACAGGGGACACAGAAAAAGAGATTGGAGGACTTTGTGTTTTCTCAATCTTTTTCTATTTAAAAAGGGAAATATCAGGGGTCTGTTTAGACCCCCAATATTTCCCCGAAGCCCCTAAAAGTAAAAAAATAAAAATATTTAATAAAAAATGAATAAAAATATAAAAATTAAAAAGCTTATGAAAAAAATATTTTAAAAAATTGAAAAAATAAAAACATTTTCGGTATCGGCCTGATATTTTTTTTTATTTCGGTTTTAAAATTTCCATTTTTGGTGCACCTCTAAAAAAATACCATTGGAATACATTGGATGCAGTTTTGCTCCAGTCTGTAACTGATCTGCTCTGCGCTTGGTGAGAACGAGGCCTAATGTAGACTTTGTTCAGTTTCTTCATACTCAGAACAAGCTGACAAACAACTGCCGGCCCGACATGAAACATTACTACAAGGAGCATCATCAGAGGAGTTGTAGGCCGTTTCATAATGCAGAATACCATGAAAAATAACCCTTTGTGGTGGCAGGGAAAAAACACAGGCAGCATGGGGGAGAACTCCGGGCCTGACCAAATGTGAGTGAGGGAGGGCTCAGACTAAAACCTCTGTGCCCACAGGGATAGTTGCTTCTCCTCAAGTGGAGAAGGAACCTTAGGGGAAAAATGAGGAGGTGATGGGGAGGGAAGGCCCCACAACTGGGATAATCAAAGAAAGTTAATCCTAGTCGGGACAGCTCCAAGCAGGCGACAATTTCAACCAAACAGAGCTAGCAGCCGACCAGCCGCAAGCTCCGTTTTGAGTATTCATAAGCGTGGATGGAGAAAATCGGTTATATTATCTACATTCGGCCTGCAGGTTGAACAAGGAAACTATAAGTATGTATACCAGACTTAAAAGCCGTCATCATAAACCATGGCTTGTTTTATTTTAAACTTGTTTACATCTGCACTGTAGCAGCAGACAAGGACTGGCATCAGCTTCACAATCTTGTTTCAGTGTCACCTCCATATAACAGAATGCAGTCACACGTGGCCCCACTTTTCTAATATTACAATGAATGAGACCGAGACATAAGTAGAAAACATTTTATTCACAAGCTCCAGGTAAAATGTCTGACGGGCAGACTCTGGGTGCAATGCTTTCAAAAAGTCCATAAAATATAAAATAAATCTATACTCACCAACAGTACGCTGGGAGGTCATAGACATAAAAATAAAAAAAGTGTCTGAATACTCGGCTTCAACTGTTCGTACAGCGAGCCAATCATTTTCACCGGAACCCAGAACAATCTAAAGCTTGAGATCTTCCTGTCCCCCATCATACTACTTCTTGGCAAATGAAATCTTCATTGAATTGCTCTGTGTGATCTTGAATCCTTGTAGAGATTCTCGAGCAGCTCCGGCCTGGACTTCATTGTCAAACTCCACAAATGCGATATCGTGCCGCCCGGGAACTAAACGGACTTCCTTGAAGCCAGGGAACCTATAGGAGAAGAATAGGCAAAGAGTCAACCTCGAGATGTGCATAGTTTTATGGAGAGTACCACACTACATGAGAAGGGAGGAAAGTGAATTCAGACCCTTGCATTATACTTAGAGAACTATGGAGGTGTGATTTTTCACTCAACCTCAGAGATGAAGCCATCCTGTGATAATGAAACGGTCATAGGTCGGCTCCATAGATCGGGAAGTGAACAAACGCATACCATCTCTCACTCACTTTCCGATCATCTCCCTGCAGAGAGCGGCGACTGTCAGTCACCACTCCCCGCAAGGATTCCCACCCCCCTCCCCTCCAGCACTGAGAGGAGAAACGGACGGGGGACGAGGCAGGCACAGCTGTCTCTGCCTCTAAATAAGCAGAGCCAGCTGTCACTCATACAGCTGGGTGGATCCAGACAGCATTGTCGGGATCTGTCCCGGCTGCTGCGATCTCGTTAGATAGCGAGCAATAGCTCGCTATATACTGAGTTTTGGGTCACAGGAGGATGTTAGAATGTCCTTCCGTGACCCTTAAGAGAACTATGGGATAAAAAGGTTACCCCCATAGTTCTCCTTTAAGGGAATCATACAAACTTTGCATTGCGTAACCTGTGGTTTAAGGTATGCTGCTATTCAGTAAGCAAAAAAAATGCACCTGTGCTATGGCACACCACGATGTACAGAGAAACGTTGTGTTGCCCAAAAGATGCAGGTAAAATTTGCACAGTGAGCCTTGGTAATGCCTGATAAAAAACTAAATGGGACGCCATTACTCTATGCATGTCAGCAGCCGAAAAAAGTATGTGCCGACACCCAGAGAAGGGGGTGGATGGGCCCTCAAAGTACACAAGTTATAGCACAAGACAGAAAAAAAAAATACCTAGTAAATATTAGCATATTAAAAACACAACTAGTAAGCGTATGTCTGCTCATGAATGGGTTGTAATGGGCTGTCAATGCACAGCTAGATATGTGAACCTACGTGCCAATATTAAAGTGTGTTCTTCCTGCTGGGAATGTATGAACACCACAGGGAATATGTATGAGCAGCATAGGGGGAGAATGTTTGGACTGAAGAACAGCCAGTTTTAGTCAGAGAAGGATAATACATTGAGCAGCGGTGGGGCAGGTGTGAGCATCATATGTGAAAGTGTTGTCGGGCCAGAGGACATACAATTTACAGCAGGTTCTTTTTTTTCTTTTAGGAATAGTGGGCAGTGGAGCACAAAGATGTACAGGAGGAATGAAGATTATAGGGTTGACCCATACATACAGGAGGCAGAATACCCCGGTGAGTAAGTAAAATGTGCCAATCTGGCAATAATACATTATAAAAGATTGGACTTTTAAATCTTCTATATGACAGCAGAAGGATTTCCCCTAATAGACCTCAAGGTTTACAAGTTCTACTTACTGATTGAAGAGCATAGACAGCATCAACTCATTAGTCTCTTCTGGAAGGTTGGTTAGGAAGAGAATGTGGTTTGGTGGGTTTTCTGAGATCTGTGGAAGATGATGGATTTAGAGAGGTATTAGCCTTTCACTAAGCTGCAGCTTAAACAAAATTACAATGCACACATTAATATATATATATATATATACACACATATATACATACACACACACTGGATGAAAACATCAAGACTTCCCTACAAGAAAACAGAATAATGGACATGGATGGCTTGGATTTTACCTGGTAACCTCTAAAAATCAGACCGTCACTGGGAGGTGGAGAGCACACTTTAGGACATTCAGAAAGCCATATTTTCAGGGCTGTATTGATCATAAGATACGAGTGGACCAGTGCCTAAGGCAGCAGGGTTAGAGGGGCCAACACCAAGCCTCAAATTGTGATAACTTAAGCTTCCCTCTGGACAATTGAGCTAGAGAACTGTAGGAAATGCAGAGTGGAGTCTGAAGAACCATGGAAACAATCTCCCCTCTCGTGTGGAAATAATTCTACATATAAACAAGCAGCATACTGCTTCATATGGGGCGGAGCTTATACAAAAGCAAGTCATCATTTAGATGTGTCTACGCAGCATGAGATCTAAGACACTGATTATTTTATGTATAATACGATTAGAAAAACCCTATTTGAATTAGCACTCACCGGCTGCATTGGTGCCATCTGTCCTGGCATCATCTGACCATGGGGCATGCCACCAGGCGGGATCTGTCCAGGACCAATTCCTGGTGGTGGCATCATTCCAGGATGGTGCATGTACGGTGTCTGTCCAGGCATATGCATCATACGAGGAGCCTGGTTCATACCGGGCATGTTTGCCATACCCTAAAGGAAGGGAACATTTAGGAGTCTGGCACAGACAACAAGAGACACACAATGCAATATGTTTACAAGTCACACTTACTGGCATCTGCCCTGGCATGCCTTGAACAGGGGCCCCTGGAATGACTTTCTTAACAATTGCAACCTCCGGGACCTTTCCTTTTCTCTTCTCCTGCCTCTTTCTCTCCACGAAAGTGCCTTTGATTTTAGCAATGATGTCCGAGTCAGACTTTGAATATTGTATTCTCTATTGTTAGATAAAAAGGTATCAGGTTAAAACAAGGTTGTTTTACACCAGTCCAAGCTCATATTGGCGTGTATACTTCTTGTTTGGTCAAATCTGATCTAGCAATCTTAAATATAATAAAAATTACCCAAAATGTTTAGAGGAAATGAAATGCTAAACAAAAATCTTGCTTCAGATTTCCCTACATGCACTCTACTGTATGTATGTATGTATGTATGTATGCATGCATGTATGTAAATCTATCATAAGGTTACTGTTGGTAGCGAGATAATCCCCCTCCCCCCAATAGATGAACAACTTCCCCCACAATGCTTGGAACCAGTCACAACTTGGCTTATGGAATCATATAACTGGATTTCTAAGTCAGCAGTATTGGCTTAGAGGGCCATTTTTCCCCCCAGAAAGCAGCCCACCCCTATTTCCTGCTACTTCTATTTAAATTTGAGGCATGGAAGCCCTAAACCACATTTCATGTGCAGCAAAAAAAAGGGATCTAAAATACCAACCATTGGCTTATCATAAAAAGGGAATCCTTGCATGGACCTCAGGGCGTTTGTTGCACTGCTTATTTCTTTAAAGATCACAAAGGCCTGTCCTCTCATCTTCAGATTGCGTGACACCAGGATGTCAAGGATCTGGCCAAACTGGGAGAAGATTGCGTACAGAGATTTCTTCAGCTCTAATGAAAAAGAAACAATTCTTGTCATACCGACATATAAGCTCACCAATTATGATTTTGGTAAAACATTCACCCAAATCTTAAGTTTCCCAAACAAGCAGTACCTGTACCGAAGCACAGAAATACACCTCTCCTACAGCCAAACATCATTCTGAAGATATTCCCTGGCTGAAGTCTTCTGCAGGAACAGACACTTCTTGGAGTGTTGATCTCCTGGTTCCTCACAGTGCTCACTGGTTTCTCCCGCTGACCTCCACATCACTATCGTGTCCTGTAGTGCCAAAGGGGTCAGCGGGATGAACCAGTGATACAGGGGACATAGGAATTACACACCTGGGAATGCTGGTTCCTAGTGAAGACTTCAGCCGGGCAGATCTCTGTGTATAGTTGCAGGACAGGCAAGCATTCCCTTGCTTCTTCGGAGTACAGCGCGTTTTGGAAATATGAAACATTGACAGTGCTATTCACAAAGGGTGAAGAGTTTGGAATAGGCCCTAACCTAGGACAACATGGCTAAAAACTGGAAAGTGAGCTGAATTGGAGAATTTTTCCAAATCCGCTCTTTTGGCCTAGATTGTTCCCTTCTTCTGCCTTCTCCAAACTCTTCACCCTTTTGTTTAGGAGCAGTGTCCCTTTAGTGGGTCAGTGCACACAGAAGTGAGTTTTAGTTTTTGGTAGATGTAGGAGGGAAACCACCAGGTCATTTCAAATCCTTCATGTAGTCCGGCAACATTTTAGTTTGAGTCTGATTCTGCAGACCAAGGCTAAGCCTGATGAAGGGACCCTGCGTGGCCCCAAAAGGGCTTGTTTATATGACAAGGAACTTCAAATAAATGAACATTCTGCTATCCTAAAAGACTTCGGGTGTGGTGGTGATATTACTACATTTTGCTGATATTTCCGCAGTCACTGCGAGCCCCCCTCTCATTACAAGGGACTTTCGGTAAGGAATGCAGCAAGTCAAAGAAAAGCATCTGATTCCGTAGACCTGCCACATCCATTAGAACTCTCATTTTTCCTGTTGCGCTCTCCATAAAATAAAAGAATCCAATATCAGGAAAAGAATACCCAAAACTTCAAACCCAGGCAGAGGAGCTCTGAACAATGGCAGAAAAATGTAACCACTGGGAGTTGCCAGATGACTTCCATCTGTCATTGAATTTTGACGTTTAGGTCCATTACCATATTAAAAAGGAACATTTCAAAAAGACAAGAGCCATCTACAGATACTGTGCGCTATAAAAGGCTTACCATCTTTCTTTATCTTTTCATTCAGATTGTTGATGTAGATTGTGTTGTTTGGTCTGGTCTCTTGGACAGCCATTTCACACTAGACTAGAAGACGACATATGTTATTATACAATTAAAGCCCTATTTCAGTAAAAAAAATTTAAACCAAAACATTTTTCATGTTTTGTTTGAGTAGAGAGGGTTAAAGGAGAACTATGGGGTCAGTGTTTCCCCCCCATAGTTCTCCTTAGGGTAACGGGAGGACACAAACTAGCATCATCCCGTTACCCTAAGCTCAGTATACCGCGAGCTACAGCTTGCGGTATACTGAGACGCCGCACCTGGAGCGGATCCCGACGTAGCTGACGGGATCCGCCCAGCTGCGTGAGTGACAGCTGGCTCTGCCTATCTAGAGGCAGAGCCAGCTGTACCCGCCCCCTCCCCCATCCGTTCCGCCAGTCAGCGCTGGCAGATCGGAGCGGGGAGAGGGGAATCCAGCCACTCCCCCTGTCACGGCAGAGAGCCGTGACAGGATCGAGAGGTGAGGGAACCCGGTATGTGTTCTCTCACTTCCCGATCTACTGAGCCGACCTCTGAGTCTCATTGTCACAGATCGGCTTAGAACTATGAGGCGAGTGGAAATCACTCATCTCATAGTTCTCCTTTAAAACTAGGGATGCACAGATACTGTTTTTCTTTACCTTTCGGTACTCACCGATACTTCTGCTAGCATGGAGCTGGCTTTCTGGCCAATCAGGAAGCCCTGCGGCGAGTAATTAGCCGCCACCCGGTTTCCTGATTGGCCAGAAAGCCGTCTCCATGATCCCTCGCGACACTGCCGGTCAGAGGAAATCTCCCTCTGACCGGAAGTTCCAGTATCAGGGGTAAGTATCTGAGCATTTGGGCAAGTATTCGGCATCAGCGCATCCCTAGTTAAAACCTTAAAGTGACACTAAACCCAGGAGTTAAATCTTAAGAATACATTCAGGTACCTTAATAACAAAGATGTATCTTATTTGTGTATCACTCGGCTGTAGATCCTCAAATCACTGAATTGGTGCGGACACTGTCCTTCCTTCTGGAGGGTGACTACTTTTGTTCCCCATGGTCCGTGTGTGTTGTAAAGTAGTCACCGCTCCAAGCTCACTCCTGTGATGAACTACAATCTCACTTTTAGTTTACTTATATGTATTGCGATTGTTGCTTAGTGGGAGTTCAGCACTCCCCCCCATGACAGCCTCCAGAATGTGTACTGACCCCCATATTTCCATGCTCTAGGTGCTGCATCAACACAAAGCCTGCACAGTCTTGTACATTTCATACTGTAATTTCTGGAATGGAAGTCCCGAGCACTGGATGTCACCTTCCACAGTGTAGGACGCTGAGCATTCTTTAGTTGTTCTAGCTCTATAACAGCCAGTGTCAGACTTTGGGCTTGTGTCAATGACATCAGTTCTGAGATCATTCAGAATCCATTGACAGGTACCTCTGACCTCCTCCTGATCTGCATCAAGCTGGTTTCGCATTCCCATAGACTTGTAAGAGAAAGGTAAAGCCCATTGACACAGGCCCAAAGAAAGCAAGAGTCACACAGCAGAACGAGGGAACATTCTCCCTTTACTTTTCATGACTTGTTCACATCATGCACATTGGGCTGGGTTTTTCTGCACACCACCGCACATGTATGCTGTAAACAGAGCACATACAATGGTTTTCTATGTGACCTGTTCGCACCATACATGTGTGGTGGTGTGCAGACACAAAGCAGCTCAGCAGACATGGCGTGAACAAACCCTAAAGTGGAACTGCAGGTCCGTTTCTCTTTCCCATTATGATGCACAGCATCTGGACACATCATAGCCGACTCCGCTCTCCTCCTACATGGCCAGATCAGAGCTCTCCCTTGTTGCTCTGTCTGCCGCCATCTTTCTCACCACTTCTTGCATGTCCACATTCCTCCTTTGCATCCATTGGGCAACCACCAACCATGTAACTTCTATGTAGTCATTACTGCAAGGGAGTGACATCTTCCCAGCTCCATTCTTAGTATCCTAAGCTGGCCATACACAGCTTGATTATCTCTCAGACAGCAAACATTAGAGTGCCCCCTTCATGCTAAACAGCATGGAAGGAGGAACCTGCACTGCTGACTACTGCATTCGGCTGCCTAAATAAAACAGTGCTGACATGATAGGATGCAGGCACAGCTCAGCCAAGAACTTTTGAATTGACTTTTGCTGACATGGCCACCAACAGCTTGAATTTAGGTCAGTTTAGCAGGAATCACCCAAAATTCAAGCAGTAAATGGTCAGGATTGGTGTCACCCAGTGAGGCAGCAGCACATGCGTTATGTTGTCCATGGTGCAACATCATCATGCATGAGCAGTGATGTACTTCAATGCCGGCAGCCATCTTGGTGATGGAAACCATCAAAGAAAGAAGGAAATATTGACAGGGTGGGATCAGCTAGGCTGCGGAGTCTCCCCCCTTCTCTCTCGTGCCACTATTGGGCTCTCAGACCATGACTGAGTGCCCAACATTTAAGGGGGTGGGGGGTGACACCAAAATACGGTCATTTTGGTATGACCCCCCTGATGGTGTCACCCAGTGCATACCACACCCTAATTGTGATGCCATTGGTGTACATTACATGGTGCATGCGCCACAAGCAGTGTATACTATAATAAAATATGTGATGCTAGAAGCAAACCCCCCCATCCCCCAACTCTCTGCTCTGCCAAAAACCCATCACTCTTTATTATTTGTGCTAGGAGAGATCTGCTGCAATCGCCTCCGTATTAGAGCAGGACAAGATGGACACTGTATGGCAATGATAGATCGTGCAGCACGCACAGATGGAGGGAATGGCTGAGACACGGCAGGAGGGAGTTCTCGTGGGCAATAGACGAGTCTAGAGGATTACACGATGATTTTTGATCTCTATACACACAGACATGCGGCGACTTACCAGAGGGAACAATGGCGGACTCCGGCCGGAAGAACACAACAGGGATTCAAGCGCGACTGAAGAATTCTCATTCAATTCAACCCCAAGGCCTTCACCCCGCGATACTACACTATGTTCCCGCCCCTACTCGCCAACAGAAATATGATTGGCTTTGAGTAGTCCCGCCTCATGATGTGCGTCTACTCTGTCCAATGAGGTTTATCGAATGGCCAATCACACGCCAGCCAGTGCCGGAAGCTGTTGCAGCGAATTCCTTCCCCTCGGAAACGAGATTCAGCGTTCTGGTGTAAAACGTGACTATCTGTTCATTCATTTGTGTGTCTGTGTGTGAGCGGTTAGGTGTAATTCCCGCCCTCTCCATGAGGCGCTGCCATGACAGGGAGGGGTGGGTTTCTGAGTTCTCACTTCTCTCAGCTTATCCGGTGGCAGAAGAGAATGTTACCCATAGCAGCCGAGTGCCATGTTTACCGCTGTACAGGCCCAACTTCCGACAAATCGGCACTCTGCTGTGTACTGTGTGTGAGGAAGTCGGCTGCAACCGAATACATTGTAATTAGAGTCACCAACTTCCCTTCCCCCCCAAAACATATCCCCAACCTTCATCCATCACGCCAACCTTCGTCTCTATCCAAGGACAACAACCTCCTCTTCACACCAACTCTAACCCTCCATCCATCACCCCTATCCATGACTCCAACCCCCATCCATCACCCCAACCCTTACCCCTATCCATGACGCCGACCCCCATCCCTTACCCCTATCCATGATGCCATCATCCCTAACCCCTATCCATGACACCAACCCCCATCCATCACCCCAACCCTTACCCCTATCCATGATGCCATCACCCCCATCCATTACCCCTATCCATGACGCCAACCCCCATCCATTACCCCTATCCATGATGCCAACCCTTACCCCTATCCATGACTCCAACCCCATCCATCACCCCAGCCCTTATCCCATCCATGACGCCAACCCCCGTTGTTCAACCCTTACCCCTATCCATGACGCCAACCCGCATTCTTTACCCCAAACCTTACCCCTATCAATGACAACAACCCCCATCCTTCACACTAACTCTCACCATCCATCACCTAAACCCCCATCCATAACTCTAATCCTTTTTAATCACCCCACCCCCATCAATCACACTAACCTGCCTGCAACCCGGCCCTAACAATAACCGTGACGGTAAGCTATCACATGCCTGACGAAGGGATCTTGTCCTCAAAACATTGTGTTTCACATAGTTTGTGATTTGATCTCTTAAATAAATGTTTTGAACTATTGATCACGAATCCATGGTGTGCTGGTGACATGAGTTCTCATCTAACCCTGCCCTTTACCGTGACCCTGCTGTAACCCGCCCCGTAACCTCAACCTTGGCGCTAACCCTTTATGAAACCCGATCCTAACACTGACCGTTCCTCTAACCCCCATCTGTGACACTAAGCCCCCCTATAGCTCCAAACTGTTACACTAACCTTCCATTTAACCCCAACCTTCATACTCACCTTCCATATAAGCCAAACCCTCACACTAACCCTGGCTGTAACCCCCCACTATCATTCTAAGCCCCCTATAACCCGCAACAGCTACACTTACCTTCGATGTAAGTCAAACACTTATAATACTTCTCCCTATAACCCCAACCCTCACACTAAGTCCTTCTATAACCACAACTCTCACACTACCTCTTCCTATAACCCCAACCCTCACACTACCTCTCCCTGTAATCCAAGCCTTCACACTACCGCTTCCTATAACCCCCAACCCTCACACTACCTCTCACTGTAACCCAAACCCTCACACTAAGCCCTACTATAACCCTCAAACTACCTCTCCATGTAATCCAAACCCTCACACTAAGCCCTACTATAACTCCCAACCCTCACACTACCTCTCACTGTAACCCAAAACCTCACACTAAGCCCTTCTATAACCCCCAACCCTCACACTACCACTCATTGTAACCCAAGGCCTCACACTAAGCCATTCTATGTGCTCGGCTATGGGGACATGTATTCAGCTTTGGTGACATCTGTATTTAGCCCTGGTTAGAAACTGCCCTAAAATCATCAGTCTGTGTTGTTTTAGAAAAAAATTGCCACACGTCCCTTTAAGAAAAATTATCGGCAATTGGTATCGGCAACTACATGAGGGACAGTACTTGTACTTGCACTTGGTCTTAAAAAAAGTGGTATCCGGATATCCCTAATAGTCAGACTGATATACTGTATGTGGTGGTGAGATGATTATACATGAACTGTCATGCAGCTGTGAGATCCTCCAACCAACACCTCCTGACTACAACAGATGTAAGATGATCAAGGCATTTACATTTGAATCCTCCCTGAACTGGCTGAGGTGTTTTGGCTCTGTAAATTGTTTAGATCTCCCCAGTTCCTATGCCTGGTTCCATCTAACATTGGGTGTTACCACCACTCCCTTGTGTATAATATGAATAATTCAGCTTGGACTCTCCACCCTCCTTTCCATCTTTTCCCCATTCCTACCCCCTACCTCTCCCCTCCTTTTTTTCCAACTTGACCATGTTGCAAAACTCTCCTACAACAATAGACAAAATATCTCTATTACCATTCAAAAGCCCCCATTAACATGGACTACATCATCAGCACCAAATTTGTAAATACATATCAGAAATACCTGATATGTACCAAAGTGCTATGCATTGTCTACCTTCGGACCTAGCAAAGACACCACAGGACCCTCGAGATTCCATACCACACACCTCCTTAATGTTATCATTCTGTATTAATGTACTTACTACGTTACCCCAAATTGTTTAATTTTTGAATTGTTTATTTTGCGTACTCAGTCTCATTGTTCCTAAAGTGTTATCTTGAAGGGTTGAGAACGTGGATCGTACCTTGCGTTCATTGATAAAGCTTTTAAAATGTTGGAAACATAATAACCCAACCAAAAGAAGAGTAGGAGACCCTTATAAAGGCCACAGCAAGCATACAAAGCTCACCATCAGATGCCCTGGATTTTCCTTTGTTCCCCGACACTGAGACAACAATAAGATGAAATCTCTTTAAGGTTTGGGGACATCCACTCATTGTAGGTGTTCCCATACCAGGAGTCCTCATTGGAAGAACTCTCTTTTATTGCTGTCCTGCTGACACATATAAGCATTACGGATAGGGATGAGCAAATCTGCCAGGGTTCGATTAGCCGAGGGCTTGGCGAATCCTGTTTGAAATGCAGCAAACCCAAACTTACCGCTGAATCCTATTAGGGTCTAAGGGGGGGAATTCTGTTAGTAAGTTCTGGACAGAGCTTAGAGCTAACAGGCAAACTAACGCCCCAAAAATGGGCAGTGAAATGGAGGACGTGTGCCAATGGCAGAAAATACTCTACAGCAGCGAGAGGGTCTCTTCATGTCGCTTTTGAGGGCAACATTAAAAATACACAAATACTGCTTGGAGGACGTCTTACAGCATGTTTGGGGGACGTCTTGCAGCATGTTTGGGGACGTCTTACAGCATGTTTGGGGGACGTCTTACAGCATGTTTGGGGGACGTCTTACAGCATGTTTGGGGGATGTCTTACAGCATGTTTGGGGGACGTCTTACCGCATGTTTGGGGGACGTCTTACCGCATGTTTGGAGGACGTCTTACCGCATGTTTGGGGGACGTCTTACAGCATGTTTGGGGGACGTCTTACAGCTGTGGCCAGCCGTAGGACAGTTTTAATCAGGGATAATAGGCCTAACCTGTGTGTGACTTACATTGTTTTTAAACTACGGGGTGACAGGAGTGCAGTGAATGGGACTGATGTGAGGTCCCACAGGTGAACGCAGTTCCTGGAAATTCGGGGAATACACTAGCTTAGGGTACCCTCATATATATGACAAAAGTAAAACTACGCTTTTCCTGCACTTGGTTACTTTCTTTCAAACAATGCAGTGGCATGCTGCAAGCAAAAAGGCAGCTCCAAGATTAATTGGTCAGTGACAGGTGAATGGCGCACTTTGAGTTCCCCAGACTTAAAAAATGCATATTATAAATAAAGACCAATAAACCCCCAAAAGAAATGAAACCCCCCAAAATATCCTGGAACAAGAGCCCACAAAGCCTTCCAGCCATCCCCTCAGTGGGCTGAGATGGTGGCTTATCCAAAAGCCCCCATATTGACCCTTCTACGCCTACTAGCCATAGTTCAAAGGTCATACAGGGACTGTGGATTAATGGACAAAGTTCACCAGGACCGGGAATCTCGAACCCGTAAGATTCACCTCAAACCCGACAAAGCGGCAAACTCGAATCTCATCCTTTATGATGGATTTGCTATCACTTTCTGTCCCGCTGACAGTGGTCACTAGGCCAAATAAAGAGGGTGATTCTCCCCAATGGGAACAGACAGCAATAAAAACCTGGCAGGGGTTTAAACACATCTCCAGTGCATCCTAAACTGACACAATAAAGTCGTTCTGCCTTCAGATGTACGATAACTCTCTGGTTTAGGCTAAAAAAATGGGAGCATGCTACCATGCTCCATGTTACACCAGAGGTAGACAACCTCGGCACCCCAGCTGTTGTGGAACTACAACTCCCATGAGACATCACAAGACTCTGACAGACACAAAAGCAGGACTCCCAGAGGCAGAGACATGATGGGATTTGTAGTTTCCCCACAGCTGGAGTGCTAATTTGCCTAACCCTGTGTTACATGCTAAATATGGGTGTAAGATGAAACGTGGTATGAAAGGTGGACTGTGCTTCTAAGAGATGTAAATGAAGTTTTGGAATGATATTGAATGGATACCATCTTTTAAGACCCATGCCTGAGGAGAATGCCGAAGGAGGATGGAGCGTGCGCTGCTCATACTGCCATCCCAATACCTCCACCGCCATTACCGCCACCATTCTTTCCACCACCAGCCTATGGGCCTTCACTTACAATGCTGGAGAGAAGCAAGTTCTATAAGAAGGTGGCAGAGCACAGCGATCCCTCAGTCGGAGGATGTGAAGAGTTGAAGAAGATGATTAGGAAGCAGCAAGTTCGGTGAGTCCATCTATAGTTATGGGCAGAGGGGAGTCAGTGCACCGGGGATGGACAGTGTTTTCACCACTATGCATAATTATTACAGGTAGGGGATGCACCGATACCAGTATTTCGGTATCAAGTACCGATATTTTTTTTTCAGTACACGCCAATACAGAAAGTTCCATTCAGGAAGCTAGGCGGTGTGTAATGACGTTTCCAACTTAGCTTCCTGATTAGCTGGGAGGCCAGGCTGCGTGTAAAGACTTGCCACCCGGCTTCCCGATTAGTAGGGAAGCCGTTCCCATGCTTCTTGTCACTAGGTGACGAGAAAGCATGGAGCCGGCTTCCTGATTGGACCTGGAAGCTGACTCTATGCTCCCTTGTCACCAGGTGACGAGGGAGCATGAAGTCAGCTTCCTGGCCAATCAGGAAGCCAGTCATTGCACGCTTCCTGATTGGCTGGGAAGCTGGCTCCATACTCCCTTGTCACAAGGGAACATGGAGGCAGCTTCCTGGCCAATCAGGAAGCTGGGCAGTGTGTAATGACTCGCTGCCCAGCTTCCTGCTAATGGAAGTATCGGAGCATTTGGATGAGTATGAGTACTCTTACACCGTGCACATTCATATCAGTTCCTGTCCTCAAGGAGCTTACAATCTAAGGTTCCTATCTGGCATACACACACACAGGAGCCAAACCGTGTCTTTGGACTGTGGAAGGAACCCCACACAAGCACACGGAGAACATGCAAACGTCTTACAGGTCCAGTGCTGCAAGTCAGAAGTACTAACCACTACACCGCAGTGCTGCTGATAGTTGTACAATCACATTTCTTTCCAGTTTACTAAAAGCTTAATCACACTGATCAGCTGAATTTACCAAATGGTAAAATAAAATGTCTTCATCTATTCCATGTGATTCATCTGTCTTTCTTTCTCTGTTAGATTCAATGGAACATTAAAATGGCTTTTGTATAACAACCACATACCATCCGTGATACAGGAGGGACCACAGTAAGTGTAAGCACTTAGTTGTCCTGACTGACACAGACAATGACACAAGAAAACGGCCTATAAAGAAATAAATACAGACCAGCTATAGACATTGGTTCTGATTAATGGAAGTAGAACTCAGGCCTACCACCCCACTCATTACTTGAGATCACTATCATATCCTGTAACGAGGGACCTCTGTCCTCTGGTGCAGTTAAAGGAGAAGTATGGGGAGAGCGAAATACACTCAACCCCAATAGTTTGAGCCGCTGCGTGGCACGGAATCTGTCACACGTCGGCTCTATAGATGGAGAACTGAGCGATCACATACGGTTGATCGATTCGTTCACAATCTGCCTGCAGAGAGCGGTGACTGTAAGTCTCTGCTTCCCACAGGGACTCCCTCTTCGCTCTCTCTGTTCCTCCAGAGCTCATTGGAGGGATAGACAGGAGAGTGGAGAGGCACAGCTGGTTCTAGGGAGGCAGAGCCAGCTGTCAATCAGGTGGTGGGGTGGATCCCCAGCTCTGCCATATACCAATAGCCCGCTATATGCTGCGTTTTGGGTCACAGGAGGACATTAATATTCGTACACCTGTGACCCTAAAGAGAACTACGCCAAAAAAACGTTTGCCCGTAGTTCTACTTCAATGTGCCTTTTTGGCTCCTTGTGCTGCTTCTCCCCCCCTCCCCTCTGAGCTCTGCTTTGCAGGAATGCCAAGGGGCTCATATGAGGTCAAATTCAGGTGTTTGCATTTAACAAGTGTCTATGAACGGATAGAGAGCTGCATTACTTTGTGTCTTTTATATCTGCCTGGAGTCCAGCTTAAAGAAACTTGAAGTCTAATGTCACAATAGAAAGGACACACAGACACATAGTCCAGGGCCAGTGCATGGTGAAAACTGGGTAATATGCTAGTAAGCTTTGGAGTTGTCAGAGCAAACCAACATGGAGAGCACATACAAACTCCATGCAGAGTCCCTGGTTAAAGTTACATTTAGACTTTGGTGCTGCAAAGCAACATTTCTATGTATCACTAAGCCACTGTGTGCTGTATACCCCTATATACCCCTTCATGGCGTACCATGCTTTCTATTGATGATGGATTTTCACACAATGTTATTGATTTGTCTTTCAGTGTTTCCTGTATTTAGATGACATGTCTGCAATCTTTGTCCTCATCCTTTAGGTGTGGTCTGGTTGCCCTGTGGATGGCAGGGGGGCTGTTGGACAATACTAAACAAGTCACATTGGGAACAATTGTAGAAACAGCCATCTCTAAAGGATATACCACCCTTGGGGAAATGTTCTCAGGTAGGTGTGTACTCCTGAGAAGATTTATGTTACAGTCTGACGCTGTGCTAATAATTCCCATACATGAGACCAATAGGAAGTCCATGCGTTTCCCTTCTGAGCTGCAGACAGATCTGTAGAAGAGGTTTCCATCCATGGTGATAGTCCAAGCCAGACAGTATGGTGGTTCAGGGGACGAGAGATGATGTCTTACTGAATTCTCATTAATACAATGTATGACCGCATCTTCCATCCCATACGTTATAACATGTGAAAAGTCCAGACACAGGTTCATAGTCATTGGGATAGTATTAAAGCAAGTTAAGGCAAACCAAATACAGAATCTCCCCACTGGTGCAGGCACCATTGCTGCCAGAACTTACCATTGGCATATGGAAAATCTTTCATTATTATTAGCTATTGCACTTTCCCCCTGACCTCTTACATTGCCTGAACAGCCACATACCAGGTCCAGTCACTGAGACACAGGCAGGGGTGTACCTAGCAATATACAATTATAGGTATTGATATAACACTGGCAATGTATGCAGCACATTAGTCCCTCCCCGCAAGGAATGTACAGTCTAAGGTCCCTATTGCACACACATAAAGGGCCAATTTACATTCCAGCATGTCTTTGGAGTGTGGGAGGAAACACACATAAGCACAGGGAGAGCATGCAAACTCCTTGCAGATAGTGTCCTGACTGGGGTTCAAACCATGTACCCCAGTGCTGTCAGGCAGAAGTGCTAACCACTAAGCCACTGCGCTGCATTTGTTAAAGGAAGCTCACATCTACAGTGGAATCTTTTCTCATCAGGCTCAGCACTATTTAGTAACAGTGATATGGACCGCTGTAGAGGAGTCAGATCTCTTTTACAGGACTCGCAGGTTGCTGCAACTCACCCTCCCCTTGCATGGTTGTGCTCTTGGGCTCCTAGAAAGAGCGGGTGAGTACTGGACTACAGTAAAGTCATCAAGGTGATGAGTAGGAGGACACAGAGGAACATCTGTTCCCCAAATGTCCCCTGCAGAGAGTGAACATGAAGCGCTCAGCTCTGAGCACTTCTGGGATCAGGGCTGCCAAAATCCCAGCTGCAAACCCCAGTAAATAGCGGATGAAGCACACGAGCACATTTGTTGCTGTCATCCTTAGGATGATATAGGACATGATTAAAAGAGCATTGTGGGAAACCTAATACAAACATCAGAATAGCGGGGAGTGAGGAGGGAGGAGCAGCAGGAGCCATGACAGACAAAAGAATTCCGAGTCCAATTCCTGTGTTTTTTCCCTTTCACACCAATGGCATTGCAATGGAAAAAGATGGCTGCTTGCACTAGGAAATACCTTCCCTGTCCTCTACACCTCTTATAAAATGGTGGACAGTTCCGCTATGAGGAATTGCTGCAGAATCCGGTGTGCCTGGCAGTTATTTGACGTGTGAATAAAACTTGTTCTTACAGCTGCTAATATGGCCTCCCTGGCAGAGCTGGTGCTTGGCTGTCAATGTGAGCTGCTGACTGGTGGGATGGATGGAGAAAACAGAGAGCGGATCCTCAGTCACCTGATGGCCGGGCTGCCTGTGCTCATCCCGTATCCTTTTCCAGTGTTTCACATTTCAGCTCAGTATTTGTAAAGAACTCTGATCGTAAGGCTGATAGATCCACATGATGGCTGTGTGGTACTTTCAGAATTTCATTACTTTGTTTTTGCACACTTGTAATTTGGGGACTGTTTTTTCCTTTCTTATATATAAAGTCTGATGCTTCAAAGCAACGCCACCATATGTAGTGGAAATGTCATGACAGACACCCGTTCCAGTATAGAGCTAAAACAATTTCCAACAACCTTTTAAACTTATAACGGCTGGACCCATTTTAAGATAAAGGGTTAATATGAAAACAGACAGAAAGCGTCAAAATCTATTATGAGAAACCCCCTCAATGACATGACAGGGGAAGCATTCTCTACAATGACCACCAGGTGGCAGCAGAACACAAGAACAACTCTACCATTGATGTACATAGTCCATAGGTATACAGTCACAGGCATTGCAATCAATCGAGGCCCATTTATTTATTTTGCTCTCCCATGACAAAATACTGCAATGTATAAAAAAATGCGGAATGAAAAAGTTTAAAAACATATACTTCTTTTTTTCCATGGCTTCTGTACTGCAGAGGGTGACATAACACTCTTTTCAACGAAATTGAGGGAATTGCCGAGTAGCCCAAATTTTGCAGGAAGAAACACCATAACAGGAGTCCCACCCCACGAGATTTCAGGTTATTCGTCATTCCCTGGGATCTCATCTACATCACCTTTGCCTGAATGCTGTACGCAGAAGCTGGGGGAGAGAAGTTTATTTAAAGTGTATGTAAACCCAAACATGAAAGTATCGGTATTGGTGCTGATACCAAGTATTTGTACTCACCCAAATACTCCCGATGTCTATCCCAATACAGGAACCTCCGGTATCAGGAAGCCGGGCAGTGAGTCATTACATGCTGCCTGGCCTCCTAATTGGCCCGGGAAGCCGGCTCCATGCTCCCTCGTCACCAGGTGACGAGGGAGCATGGATCCAGCTTCCCGGGCCAATTAGCAAGTTGGCCACTGTGTAATGACCTGACCCCGGCTTCCGGCGTCATTACACACCGCCCGGCTTCCCGTCTAATCAAGAAGCTGGGTGACGAGTCACTACACACCCACTGGCTTCCTTATAGGGACTTCCGGTATCGGTGAGAACTGACAAAA
Source organism: Nanorana parkeri (assembly GCF_000935625.1). NCBI lineage: Eukaryota > Metazoa > Chordata > Amphibia > Anura > Dicroglossidae > Nanorana > Nanorana parkeri. The sequence continues at coordinate 679,428 of NW_017306854.1, read as the reverse complement.
CATTTTGGTACTTGATACCAAAAAACCGGTATCGGTGCATCCCTAGTAAATAGCTCCTTTTTGCTGAGCAAGTGTAGTCCTGCAATGTTTATTTTATATCACTGTGAGTAAATGTTTATAAACACCTGTTGATCCCGATACTTTCTGCTCTCTTCCTCTGACCAGTACCCAGCCCAAACCCAGTCCAAACCTGAGCTCCTCCAAACCCAGAAGGTACCTGGGTCACCACGTGCACTCTTTGTATAAAGGGCCATTCACAGTGTAGCACTTCATTGCAATGTGGTAATGCAGACAAAAAACAGTCAGGCGCCATTTTATTCGACACATCACACTACAAGGTACATATTGTGCATTGCATTTTAGGTGTGTTCCCTTTCAATGTATTAATGCATTAGGATGGCATTCAGAATGATCCGCCTGAGGAGGACCCGACCCTCGTGTCTAAAGCTTGCTCACACAGCCTAATATTATGTGAGCAGTAGGGGGGGGGGGGGGGGGGGTGGGGGGGGGGTTTTTTGAA
>NW_017306854.1:664833-678897 GCF_000935625.1 Nanorana parkeri | reverse complement strand
TAATATTATGGGAGGAGGGGTGGGGGGGGGGGGGCTGGCTGGTGCTGGATTTATTGGTAGTTATCGATTCTCCATCCAGCTCCCACACATTATGTACATGGCGGGTCTTTCTTTTACTTAATGACTTTTGCAGATATGATGAAGATTTTAATCATGAGCCATGTCAGAGGAATGGACACCGGGCACACTGGGCAGTGATCTCAGGTATGTGTGAACACAACATGATCACAGACTGGCACAGACAGTGACCACAATAACACACCTCCTGGCTACTGACATACATATTGATGTGTATCATGGGTGCTGAATGTAGCAATGTTTTGTCATCTTGCTGGAGTAGTTTTCATCCCTGAGACATTGGTGGAAAGACTATCAGGGTCATGCAAAGGAAATCAAGTGCACCTTTATTGGAAATGTTCATTGTGACTTCTTCTGTGATGTACTACCCTTAAGGCCTCATTCACACGAGAAACTGCCGGCACATACAGCTCCCGGGAAGGACAGGTGCTGTGTGTGATTAGTAGGCAGCCCCCGTTCTTCTCTATGGGACTACGCGGCCGTAAGCCCTACGCTCACCCGCCATGCACGTCCGTACGCGTACGCTGACAGGATGGATCCTGTCTGCGTCCAAGCCGGGACACCTGCACCCGTACGGACCTGCACTTGGGGTGAGCGTAGGGCGGCTTATAGCCACGTAGTCCCATAGAGAAGGACGGGGGCTTCGTACTAATCACACACAGCACCTGTCCTTCCCGGGAGCTGTACGTGCCGGCAGTTTCTCGTGTGAATGAGGCCAAAAGCTGGCCGTACACCTATAGAATATCTGCAGACTTTCTATGGTCAGATGGAAACAGTGCAACAGATTGCTCCATCTACGCTACACTGTGTGGATGGAGGAATCTCCCACTGGACCAAGCTTCAGTATCTTGCTAGTCGGCCCCGCTGGCTGTCAAAATACCTGAACGATCTGATTTGGATGCAGGCATTGTTCAGGTGTTTTGAGAGCCAGCGGGGCCGACTAGCAAGATACTGAAGCTTGTTGCACTTTTTCCATCTGGCCATAGAAAGTCTGCACATAATCTATAGGGGTATGGGCAGCTTTACTCTTCATGTGCTGTGAAATCTTGGTACATTGGCACTTCCACATGGTACAATGGTACCCTCAGTGCTGCAACATTACACTTCACACCCAAGCATGGTAGACAAAGTGCTTGTTCACACCATGTCTTCATTCCCATTGGCAGAGTTCCCTTCAGCCCGTCTCCTCCTTTGCTGCAAGGATAGTGTGTCCCTCGGCGTCCTCATGTATACCATACACTGTATTGGATGTGATGACTCGAGGGTTCCTAGACTGCTGCAGCAGAGGGGAAGAGAGGCTAAAGGGACCCGGGTCTAAGGGCTGGCCGGCAGGCAAAAAGGAGCAGTTAACCCTTGCAGTGCGGGGGTAGCCCCACTGCAAGGTATAATAACATTTCTGCCCAGAGTTCTTCTTTATGCTGCATTTTTCTGCAGGTCATCACACATGTATGGTGTGATCTGGGCACATCACATAAACCAGTTCTATGTGCCCTGTTCCCATCATACGTGTGCAGAAACACGCAGCTCAGCCACATAGCCTGAACAAGCCCTTAATGACAAGCACATTGTAAACATTCATCAGCGAAGTGTTGCTGCAGTTTCCTTGACTGGCTGCTCTGTCATGTGACTTTCCTGTCAGGTGTTCTTCTTGGGATGCAAAGTGGTTCATTTGAGGCGGATGTGGACATCCCGGGACTGTATCATCCAGCACCCGGTTCTCTGGCTCCAAACACAGGTGACATAGACGAAATCTACCTGATCGCAAAACAAGGCAAGAGCCTCCGATATCAGCTGTGGGAATTCAGCTCTGTGAGCCGGAGCAATAGCCAAGTTCTCCAACTGGACCCCACCAGAGCCAGTGATGGCAATGCCTATGTGTTACCAGAAGGGGGCGTACAAGCCGGGCTGTGCGGAAACATTGTTCTTCTCAAGCACAGAGAACCGAAAAACCATAAAACTTGAACAGTCGCTGCTTGACGCTTATTCTGAAAAACCATAAATGATTGTAATAGTTACAGGTATGGAAAGATTCTTGTACAATTTGCAAATAAAACTGTAAAGTTCTCACCCTGGGGCTCTATTGACTGGAAAAAAGGAGCATTCCATTCAGGGCGAAACAAGTAAAAGTATCCCGGTCATAGTTCAATGTCAGATGTCAGGACTTTTGTTCACGTTTTCCATTGACTAGACTCTAAGGCCTGGTTCACATCTGCGTGTTCCTGGGACACGATTTCAATGGGGTCATATCCGCGCAGCAAAAAGGCTCCTGCAGCACGCGATTTGCAGGCCGCGTTTGGGCTTCCATTATAAAGGAATGGCACCTCAATCGCGTTTGTGCGAGATTCCGCAAATGTGCAGCGATCGCACACAAAAAACGTGCAAATCGCCACACATTCTCTGAATGCCCAGGGGTGAACCAGGCCTGATACCCCTTGTGCAGGACGCCTTGTGTCACAGGGAGGCTACAAAAACTGATATATATTTATATTAGGGATACTGAGTATTTGGGCAAGTACTCTTACTTGCCCAAATGCTCCCGATGCCTAGCCCGATACCGGAACTTCCGGTATCAGGAAGCAGGGCAGCAAGTCATTACACGCTGGCCAGCTTCCTGATTGGCCAGGAAGCCGACTCCATGCTCCCTTGTCACCAGGCAGCATGGAGCTGGGACTTCTGGACCATTAAGGAAGCCGGGTTACGAGTCATTACACGGCTCCTGGCTTCCTTAATGGGACTTCCGGTATCAGTATTGGTGAGTACCGGAAAAAAAATATGGGTACTCAATACCAAAAAAACATCCCTAATATATATATATATTATACACACACTGTATATGCTGTGTGAATGGGAATACAAACATATAGGAGACTGCTTTAAATCGGACTACAAATGTAGAAATACACTTTAAGGGGTCCATTTACAAAAGCATTTGCAGAGCCATTTGCTCTGCACATCTCTGTAAAAGTTTGTTCTGTGCTAATAAAACCAAAAATGAACATTCTTAGTATATTTTGTTTTCAGGTGTAATGTAATACCTCATTATGGCCACTAGATGGAGCAGAGGAACATAGGAAATGTGTATCTCTTGTACTCATCTACTCCATCTGGTGGCCATAATGAGGTATTACATTATCCCAGAAAACAAAATATACTAAGAATGTGTATTTTATTATTATTATACAGGGTTTATATAACACTAGTAGTTTGCGCTTTACAATATAAGGAAGACATTACAATCACAATACAAATCGAGAAGGTAAGGAGGGCCCTGCCCCTGAGAGCTTACAATCTTTGGCAGTTACATTTCAGAAAACCGCACTATATATTTGTTTTGTGTTCCCATTGAGACAGCACACCTAAAAATAATTTCAGGTGTTTCTTTGGTGGAGGCCTTTGTGCAGATTGCAGGTGTATTTTTGTGTTACGCAATGTGAATGTGAACATGCAAGAAATATGAAGTAGATGTGTCTGTGAAGGCTCTCATTCATCCAGGTCATGGTATACCTGTAAGAAATAAATCAGGGCAACTGGACTTGCTGTATATATATTTTGCTTGCTGTATTTTTTTTATAAGACGTTTGGCTGGTCATCCGACTAGCTTTCTCAATTCAGAATGACTTGGACAAAAGTTCTCTGGGAATACGAACATAGAAAGCAAGGCCCTGGCCACCTTCAAGGGAATTACACCCAGTCATTGGTTCAGATATGTGGATAACACTTGGGTTAAGATTCACAAACAAACATTACAGGCTTTCACGGACCACATCAACTCAGTGGATCATAACATCAAGTTAACGCAGGAAGATATGCAAAACAACAAACTGGCTTTTTTGGATTGTTTAGTAACAGAAGAAGAGGGAAGGGGCTGGAAATAGAGGTCTACCGAAAACCAACACACAGACCAGTACCTGCTATTTGACTCCCACCACCCTCTATACCACAAACTGGGAGTCATCAGGACTCTACACCGCCGGGCAGAGACAATTCCCACCAGAACAGAGGCCAAGGAAGTCCAACACCTCAGAGGGGCCCATAGAACTTGCGGGTATCCAGACTGGGCTTTTGTCAAAACAGAAAGAAGAAGAGGAAAGAATGGCGAGAGTACCAGTGAGAGTGAAAAGCATGACAAACGCAAGAATTTTGGCATTATATATGTAGCTGGGGTGTCAGAGAAACTCAGAAGGGTTTTTAAAACACATCACATCCCTGTCTGCTCTAAACCCAGCAATACTCTGAGACAACAACTGGTTCACCCAGAAGACCCAACGCCAAAACACAAGATAAACAACATTATGTATACAGTCCAGTGCAGTGAGGAGTGCTCAGAATTGTATGTCGGTGAAACAAAACAGCAGCTACACCAGCGTATGGCATAGCATAGAAGAGCCAAACCCTCTGTTCAGGATTCAGCAGTATACCTACATCTAAAGGAAAAGGGTCACTCCTTTGAAGACAGTCAAGTACACATCCTAGACAGGGAGGAGGACTGGTTTAAAAGAGGCCGTTTATGTTAAAATAGAGAAGACATCTATTGTCTGCCATACAATGCTGTTTTAACACCTGTTAGCTCCAATTATGCAAATTCCATGAACACCTTTCCTCCATGAAGTCTCTGACCCCATGTTGGTTATGATAAGCAGATTATGTGGATTGGAGCAACATTCACCATATTTATTCCCAGAGAATTTTTGGACAGGTCATTCTGAATTGAGAAAGCTGGTCAGATGACCAATGAAAGGTCTTCAAGGAAAATACAGCAAGTCCGGTGGCCTTGACTTATTGTTTACAGATATGAAGTAGATGTTATTGCAGTTTGGGGACGAAAGTGGAACAAATTGACTTTAAAGGTTGCTGGCAATATCCTGTGGGGGTCTTGTAAGCCACAATGATCTCATCTAATGCATGCATTTGCTTTAGACCGGTACACTTCATAAAACCACATAGCAAAAAAAGATTCATAAGACGTAGGGCTTGTAGTGTCCTTTTTGTAGGTCTTGTTTATTATAAAACTGTATATTCCAATTACTTTACAGGAATAGTGTAAAAATAAGTTGGTTTTGTTTTACTAAAAAGGAACAAAATTCTAGCCAACGGTGGGATCAGATTTCATTGTGTCCATCATATGGCTTTCTATAAACCTGCAGAGATCCAGCATTGTTCTAGGTCAGCACCATTTCTAGACACCAAGGGCCACACACAGGCCAGGAGGTTGTATCGTCTGTGCACTGGGGTAACCCTTAAAGGGGAACTATGAGGAGAGCGAGATATACTCATCCCCATAGTCAGAGCGGGTGGAGGGCACTGCAAGTGTCACAGATCGAGAGAGGAGTGATCACAAACCGCTGATCACTGTCAGTTACCACTCCCCTCTCTATTCCTACAGCACTCATTGGAGGGACAGACAAGGGAAGGGGCGGGCACAGCTGGCTCTGTCTCTAGACGGGCAGAGCCAGGTGGCAGGGTGGATCCTGACAATATTAGTGGGATCCTTCCTGGCTGCGGCTCGGCTCTCCTATATACTGAGTTTGTGGTCACAGGAGGAAATAAGTAAATGTTCTCCTGTGACCCAAAGAGAACAAACTAAAGGTTTGGCCTCGGTTCTCTTTTGAGGAAACCTGTGCAGGCTACGGCAGCTGCCCACCTCTCTGAAAATGATAGTTGCCTGGCTGTCATGCTTATCTGATGTCATCATTACTATGACTACTACTACTACTACTTCTAAGCTCCTAACCGATATTACTGGCCGCATGCTTGATGCAGGTCAATGACCTTAGAAATATAAAAAAGAGAGACAGCCGGGCAACTGGAATTTTTAGAAGGAGATCAGCAGTGGCCGTCTTCATGTTTGTTTGTCATTTGCTATGAGCACACAGCTGGACCGTCCTGGGCCACATCAGCAGAACTTCATGTCAATATTCTGGTACTGTATCCCCTTCCAGTGATCATCCACGTTATAGAGACACTGAGAGGCCTTGTTTGTACCGTAATACAGCACTCGCCTCATCCTAAAGCAGAGCCCCCTTTTTGGGGACAGCTGACCATGGGTGGCAGGACAGAAAGAAGTTCTTATCTTGTTCTGGTGTGCTCCATTGGGCTCTCTAGGTATCCAATGATTGGGAACGGTTCTGCTTTTGCTTGTTGCCGTATAGAAAGCGTTGGCACATAGAATTCGGCATCCAAGTCTACATTCTGTGCACATCTAGTGTGCCGTGTCGAGACTTTCCCCCCGGCAACAAGCAAACACTGCACATTTCTCATTAGGCACTTGGATACGTGCAAAGTCTTCCAGGCACAAAGGAGGAAGATCGGCACTAGTGATGAGGAAAGATCCTTCCATCTGCTGCTGACCTAGAACAATCCCGCACTGGGCTCGGGTCAATAAGGCACAAGAGGCTCACACAACATACACAGAGGAAGAATTTGGTTGTAATGTCCAATTTATCAAAGTCTCTAACACAATACATGATGCTCACAACAACCTGATTCTAAGTATCGTTCCTGCGGTGCAGGTTAGGGGATGGAAGAGGAAGTCTCATTGGCTGCCAGAGGTAACGCACTTCATTTCAGACACTTGGATAAATGAGCCTCAAAGTCAGGTGGGAGTGCAGGGTCCCAGATACTTGTAATAGAAACATTCTACCACTAGATGGCAGTGAGAGTGCAGCCTGAGCCAATACTGTCTAAGTCAGGGGGAGGCAACTCCGACTCTCCAGCTGGGCTTTAACTACAAATCCCAACATGCCTCTGGGAGTCATACCTGTAACTGTCAGTCTTGCAATGCCTCATGGGAGTTGTAGTTCCACAACACTTTGAAGGCCAGAGTTGCCCACCCCCGGTCTATGTAATAGCTGTATTGCTGTACTAGACTGATGGCTCAGGAATGTCACTTGCTACTGAAAGGCTGCACTCTCTATATAATAACTAGGGATGCACCGATGCCGTTTTTTCGGTTACGAATACCAATATTTTTTCCGTACTCACCGAGTAGTGGTGCCGTGTGCCCCGATTATCAGGAAGCCAGGCTGCCTTGGAACAAGTGAAGCCGGTTTCCTAGCCAATCAGGAAGCGGGGCAGCATGTCATGACCCGCCTCCCTGTTTCCTGATTGGCTAGGAAGCCGGCTTCACTTGTTCCAAGGCAGCCTGGCTTACTGACCAATCAGGAAGCCGGGAGGTGGGTAATTACGTGCTGCCCGGCTTCCTGATTGGTTAGGCTGCTTGGCAACACGTGAAACAAGCTTCCTAGCCAATCAGGAAGCCGGGTCATAATCCACAGCCTTGCTTCCCGATTGGAAAGGAAGCCGGCTCCATGCTCCCTCAGCACTGCACTGCCAGTCAGAGGGATATTTCCCTTTGAGTGGAAGTTCCAGTATCGGGGGTAAGTATCTGAGCATTTGGGCGAGTATGAGTATTCGCCAATATACTCGGTATTAGCACCGATACCAGTATCCGTATTGGTGCCTCCCTAATATTAACAAAGTATATGGATTGGCTGCACCTATATCAGTAAACTACAGGTAGATCACATTGGCCGGGATAACTCTATTCCTCGCCAGCGCCCACTTGGAATGTACTGTTGGCATAGGCAGATAGGCACCTGTAACCTAATGGTTTTCTCAATGCACCATGGGTCCTATGTAGGAGAGCATCTGGAAGAACAAGCGTCTGTGGTGCCCACAGAGCCAATCACCTTCACCCTTTCATGCAGTAGTAATATGAAACAGAGAATAAGGTTGCTATGGGAACACACAATTATCAGTTCATACAGAGACTTTAGTACATAGGACTCAACACTTTGTGCATAAATAAAAGGGAAGGGGGCACAGGCCTGTATATTGTGCAAAACGGCGCACCAACCCACCGCAACAAATCAAACATCCACTTAGTTTTGCTACACTGCTAAGTGTCTGTTCTGATTGGTTCCTACGGGCTCCTGCACTGCTCTCTGCACTTTTATTATATACAGCCTAAAGTATACACAGAAGTCTGTATTGGCTATGGTCCGAAACCAATCACAGCACAGCAAGTAAAACACCTGACCAATCATGAGCTCATCAATTGCTGAGTCTTCTGCGGTCACAAATGCTGCAAACCTATACACATCTTTGGTCATTTAAAGAAAGGTGGAAAAACAATATTTTCAGTCTAAACCAAATACAAATTATTCTCCGTCTTATTAAAACAGCTTAAAAAAATACGGAATAAAATCAGTTTGTAAAATTGTAAAAAAATATATATTATATACAAAAGATAAAAGAACGGAGAGGTCCACTTCCCTCGGCATTATTCTGTACACAGTTTCCAGTGTTGTAGAGGCTATGAGGCTACAAAAAGCATAAATAAACCTATAATACAATTTACAATACAGAAGTGGGCACGAGCCGGAGAGTTCAGTATCCACAGTTATCTTTCTTTTATGCCAGTATTTCCGTTGCCAATGGGCAGAGTGCTGGTGTCGTTTTGTGCTCACACCAGAGCCGGTCTCCAGTCTGTACAGTTTCGTTATTTCAGTCCTGAACCATCTCAGAGAAAATGTTTATGAGGTTGTCCAGCCCCCACAGGTACCCATCTTCCCGATTACCCTCCAGCCAAGGCACCCGGTGATTTAGTGTCTGCTTGTTCGGTAGCCGAGAGGTTTTCCCAAAGTCGATCATCCAAACCTTGGCCCGTTCTGAGGCATCGTGGACGAAGAGCAGAGAACTCCCGACAACCTGCCCGAGGAAGGAAAGCAGAAATATCAGTCTTTAGAATAAGACTCTCGCTATCTCTCTTTGTATCTTTATTACCTTTCACATACATTCAAATCTACAATATGCTGCGCTTGGTATGTGAAGTGAAGAAATAATTAGCTGTATAGCCTGTATGACAGCTGTGAACCATATATTAGTAAGTGGCCGTGGGCTGTTTACATATGTTCTCTTATATTGTGAGCTTAATAAATAAAATAATTGACTGATTGGAATTAAGCTGGGTGGTATAAGAGAAAAGCCCCCTCCCATTTGGTGTTGTCATATTTGATTGTTTACAGGTGAAACTCGAATAATTAGAATATCGCGCAAAAGTAATTGCAGTAAGTGCTGCAAAAGGGGCCCAAACCAAGTACTGAGTACATATGCATGCTTGTACTTTTCAGAGGTCCGATATTGTTCTATGTACAATCCTTGTTTTATTGATTGCATGTAATAATCTACTTTTTTGAGGTTGTGGATTTGGGGTTCTTGGGGTTTTCATGAGCTTTAAGCCATAATCATCACAATGATGACAAATCACGGCTTGAACTATCTTGCTTTGCATGTAATGAGTCTATCTCATATATTAGTTTCACCTTTTAAGTTGCATTAGTGAAATAAATGAACTTTGCACCATATTCTAATTATTCGAGTTTCACCTGTATATGATCGTATTATTCCAGTGTCAAGCTTATAAGCCATATAGAAGACAAGTTTATACTAGAATTGTCCCAAACTGCCATTTTGTCACCTCCAGAAGATTAGGGGGAACAGCACTTAGTCACATTTGTTGCTATCAGTTATAATATTTTTTTTATTTTCACCAGAGAAGATTTGCACAGTAAGAGTACACACAGATTTTTCGGAAGTAATTTATTTATAGAAGGATTGAATGTATTATTTATTTATTTATTAAGCTCACAATATAAGAGAACATATGTAAACAGCCCACGGTCACTTACTAATATATGGTTCACAGCTGTCATACAGGCTATACAGCTAATTATTTCTTCACTTCACATACCAAGCGCAGCATATTCTAGATTTCACTGAGGTTTTGATTGCACATTGCTGCAGCTGGTAATTATCGACACACGGTTTTCCCTCCCGGCGCAACTTTTTGCTATTTTGATTTCACATACATTGCCATTTCTCAGTAATAAAACCACGCTGTAATGCTTGTGGTCAGCTGTTTTATGGCAACCTTGAGGTTGTATTGGGTTCTACAGAAAGAAGGAGGTGGAGCTGTGAGGACTAAACCACCATTGCGGACAATCACATGCAAAACTTACTTGATGTGACACTAAACTTAGGCGTTAAACCTTAAAAATGGAAACAGGTACCTTAATTATTAACAATAATGTCTCTTATTTGTGTATCACTCGGCTGTAGATCCTCAAATCATCTCTGAATTGGTGCTGACACTGTCCTTCCTTCTGGGGGGTGCCTACGTTTGTCCCCCATGGTCCATGTGTGTGTTGTAAAGTAGTCACCATTCCAAGCTTGCTCCTCCAGAAGGAAGGACAGTGTCAGCACCAATTCAGAGATGATTTGAGGATCTACAGCCGAGTGATACACAAATAAGAGACATTCTTGTTAATAGTTGGGGCACCTGAATGCATTTTTAAGATTTCACTCCGGAGTTAAGGTCAACTTCATAAACATACAACTACAAACGTTTACTAATACAGATCTATAGATGTCAATGCGAGACATTTGTGCCATGTATATGCTGACTTTTCATGACTTTAGAATTAGCTCCCCTTTAACCCTTTTGCTGCTGGACAATTTATTTTACACACAACTGTTTCTGTCGAATGATATTTGTGCAGATCTCTATCACAGTTATATTTTCAGCAACTAATACATTGAATTTGTCCACAAAATGGTAAAAAATTACCCAACGTTATCCACTGGCGACGATTTAAAAACCTTTACAGCTCATCAATTTAGAGTTAAACTTTACTGATGGCGTTGGGTACGTGTATGGGAGTCCTTTAAGAAAATAGGATTTTTGTAGCAGAGCAGTGCAGAAAGCATGATCATGAACACAGAGGAGGGGGGACCTGTGTTTCTCAATGGACACCAAGAGAAGGATTTTACTGTAGGACAAGAAATGTATTTCTTGTCCTTTGAGGGATATTGAAGTTTTAAAACTTCAGGACGTCCCAAACCCGTCCAACTGAGGGGTGGGCAACACAACAAACAAGCATCTGTTTACAGGCCCAAGAAAACAAAAAAACTGGACTGCCTGCAGCTCAAATAGCTGCCTAAAGGACCTCGTACCAAAAGTGGACATCAGATGAGGCCACAAAGTCCACCTGATAGAACTTGGAGAACTTGTGAACAGATGAATTGGCGGCAACCTTACAAATCTGGGAAAGCCTCACAGATCTAGCAGAGTACACCTTGAGGGGAAAGGGTGATTCTAGAGACCATAAGTTTGAACAATGGTCTATCAGAGGCACCTGGAGATGGTGGGATGGGAAGCCGGAGAACCCTTATGGGGTCCATCCAAGATTGCAAAAAGGGAATCAGTCTTCCTAAAGGAATCAGTGGCCAAGAGATCATCCAGGAGGTGGGCAATGGAGGGGCATTTCCTTTTGGTGAACTGGAGCCACACAGAGGGACGGAGGAACAATCTCCATGTTCAGTTCAGACACTCACCTCACCCCTCATCTGTTTTCTAAGGATTACTGGAACAAACAACCTGAGCTGGACATGCTAAGAGGCATGAGACTCTCCTTCTAAAGATACTTTGTCTTGTCTGCCGTCTACTAATCAGGGTACATGAGTGACCCCTTTCAGGTTTTTATTGCTGTCTATGTCCCCTCTAGGGAAGTTCATCCTCTTTATTTCTCCTGTTGGCCACTGCCAATGGGACTGGGAAAGGGAGTGAAATTCTGAGCGGTCACTGGGACATGAATAGAAGGGAAACCCTCCAATGGGGACACATGTTCCAGGGACAGAGGATTCATCATTTCCCTTATTTAGAGAGATCTCCTCTCATTTCCTGTTCTGCCTTGAGACAGGAAGTGACTTTATTATACCTTAGGACCAGAACCAGACAAACGGGGTTTGCTACTACAGAGCTGCCTGCCGGTACAATCAGTGTCTCATATGTAGTGGTGTAGGTGATTACCTCATGCTGCTTGAAAAACTCCGATCTTTCCAGCTCTGTGCGCAGTTCTTTCAATCTTGTCGAATAATTCCTCTGCAAATAAACAGGCCGGGTTCAGACAATGTCCACTGGATGACAATGCAGAGACGACGCAAAGCAGAACAGATGTACTGACAGGGTAAAAGGAGTCCGTCTACTCACCAGGATATTTTTATTGCCGTCTACAAAGTCCTCCATTGCTCTCATCACCTGCTCTCTGTGTTTGGTCTTCTTAAAGTTTGTGTCACAAGTCCCATCAGCTCTCTGCAATCAAAAATATTCACAGGTGACATTTATCCATCTTGTCACTGATTGTATGTCATTATATCATTCTTAGGTGGGACTGATCTATTGTCTGTGGTCCTAGGTGGGACTGATCTATTGTCATGTCATTACATCATTCTTATGTGAGACTGATCTATTGACTGCGGTCCTAGGAGGGACTGATCTATTGTCATGTCATTATTACATTCTTAGGAGGGACTGATCTATTGACTGTGGTCCTAGGAGGGACTGATCTATTGTCATGTCATTATTACATTCTTAGGTGGGACTGATCTATTCACATGTCATTATTACACTCTGGTCCTAGGTGGGACTGATCTATAGTCATGCCATTATTACACTCTAGTCTATTGTCATGTGATTATTACATTCGTAGGTGGGACTGATTTATTGTCATGCCATCATTACCCTCTGGTCCTAGGAGGGACTGATCTATTGTCATGTCATTATTACCCTCTGGTCCTAGGAGGGACTGATCTATTGTCATGTCATTATTACCCTCTGGTCCTAGGAGGGACTGATCTATAGTCATGCCATCATTACACTGTGGTCCTAGGAGGGACTGATGCTTTTTCATGTCACTATCATTATTACACTCTGGTCCTACAAGGGACTAAACCATCCATTATTATGTCACAGTCATTACTATACTCAGGTCCTTGAACGGTTTTTAGAACCTGGTCTGGTCCTAGCAGAGTCTACCCCAGGGGCAGGCAATCTAGGCACACCAGTTGTGGTGAAACAACTAACTCCATCATGGCTCTGCCTCTGGAAGTCAGGCCTGTGGCTGGCAGAGTCTTGTAATGCCTCATGGGATTTGTAGTTTCACAATAGCTGGAGTGCCAAGGTTGCCTGTCCTTGAACTCACTTCACTGTTAATGCATTTTGGTTCCAGAAGGAATTGATCCATGATGTCATTATCATTAATAATCTATGGTCCTGGTGGTGTCCTATTGCATCATACTAACAGTTTCTAGGGAAGTCAGAATAGATATGGCTTCCACGTTCTGTCCTGCTTACCTTGATGCCCTCTATCCTAAAGCCCAGGGTAGCGGTGGAGCTGAGCGTCTCCCGCCACTGCATGTATCTGGGTTTTAGGACAGCCCTCTGCTTGTGCTCCTCTTCTGTCGGTGCGCTAGGGTCTACTGCAATCATCTTTTCATACATGTCCTTCCGGAGCTTGGGCTTCTCCCGGGCCTTGACCAGCTCCTCCTCCAAATACGTTCTAAGATAACAAATACAAACAAAACATCAATTAAAACTGCCCATTTCCTTGACACATCGCAGTGTTCTCTCCATAGCACCCAATCAGACTTTGTCTAATCGATACCTTGCAAAATATTACAACTCTGTTTGATAGCAGATAAGATTTGTGTACAAAGCTATTACCAAAAGCGAAACCACAAGTGTGACATTAGATACCCGCTGATCCCTACTGATTTGTCAGGGGAGAACAAAAGGTCAGCAATCGGCAGCATTGCACAGGGTTTGCCCACAGGTAAAGTGGTGGTGGGAGTAGAGATGAGGGGTAGCTGTAATGCACATACAAGAGCTAAAGATAAATGTTGAGCATGTGTGTGCTTACAGGGCACCATACAAATCGCTCATCAGCTTCTTAAAATTTGCTAAAAAGCTCCAATATGATTAGAATACAGTTACATGCTTCCCCTTCCCCAACCCAGAAGGCCAAAAGAAAGATGTGGCTCTTACAACTGGATTCCCGGTCTGCTGACTTATTCCTCAACTAAGAAGAATCCCCCAATAGAGTGTGACACCGTTATTTTGTAATAGCTGCTGAGCAGAAATGTGAATTC